>NW_022630900.1:0-44960 GCF_010909765.2 Amblyraja radiata
ACCCAAACTCAAACCTAGGGTGGATCCTGACTGACTCCCACAAATCTATAGAAGGGCAAGTGTAAGGCAAAGAGATTTGGACAAGGGTGATGAGACCGTGGGCCAGATACCAAGTGACAGTACAAAGTGAAAAGGAATCTCCAGGGCGAGATCACTAAGCACCAGAGGGCATGTTGTCCCACTGTCCGATAAATCACAACCTAACCAGTACAGTGACACGGGCCTCATCACTCGGGCAAATCTAATCTGCAGGAGAGTCATGCCACAAAATAAGATTAAATGGAGGCAGGAGGGTGAAACCCAATCCATGGGGAGGATATAATAGAATAATAGTACCAGCCTAGATAGGGAGGTTGAAAATAATCAGATTTAGGCAATAACTCATCCCAAAACAAACTTTAGGAGAGGACAACAGGGAGAACCATACATGGTGCCAAAATAGTCTGCTTCGGCCTTACTCCCAAATCCCACAAGGAACAAGTGCAGGGGGACCTACACATATTTTATCGATCCATTAAGTCAATAATAGACCACTTCAGAGGCGCAGAGCTGCCGAAATTATACCCCTTTGGGCCACGAACAGGATGGACAAACTCAAACCTAGGGTGGATCCTGACTGACTCCCACAAATCTATAGAAGGGCAAGTGTAAGGCAAAGAGATTTGGACAAGGGTGATGAGACCGTGGGCCAGATACCAAGTGACAGTACATAGTGAAAAGGAATCTCCAGGGCGAGATCACTAAGCACCAGAGGGCATGTTGTCCCACTGTCCGATAAATCACAACCTAACCAGTACAGTGACACGGGCCTCATCACTCGGGCAAATCTAATCTGCAGGAGAGTCATGCCACAAAATAAGATTAAATGGAGGCAGGAGGGTGAAACCCAATCCATGGGGGGGATATAATAGAATAATAGTACCAGCCTAGATAGGGAGGTTGAAAATAATCAGATTTAGGCAATAACTCATCCCAAAACAAACTTTAGGAGAGGACAACAGGGAGAACCATACATGGTGCCAAAATAGTCTGCTTCGGCCTTACTCCCAAATCCCACAAGGAACAAGTGCAGGGGGACCTACACATATTTTATCGATCCATTAAGTCAATAATAGACCACTTCAGAGGCGCAGAGCTGCCGAAATTATACCCCTTTGGGCCACGAACAGGATGGACAAACTCAAACCTAGGGTGGATCCTGACTGACTCCCACAAATCTATAGAAGGGCAAGTGTAAGGCAAAGAGATTTGGACAAGGGTGATGAGACCGTGGGCCAGATACCAAGTGACAGTACATAGTGAAAAGGAATCTCCAGGGCGAGATCACTAAGCACCAGAGGGCATGTTGTCCCACTGTCCGATAAATCACAACCTAACCAGTACAGTGACACGGGCCTCATCACTCGGGCAAATCTAATCTGCAGGAGAGTCATGCCACAAAATAAGATTAAATGGAGGCAGGAGGGTGAAACCCAATCCATGGGGGGGATATAATAGAATAATAGTACCAGCCTAGATAGGGAGGTTGAAAATAATCAGATTTAGGCAATAACTCATCCCAAAACAAACTTTAGGAGAGGACAACAGGGAGAACCATACATGGTGCCAAAATAGTCTGCTTCGGCCTTACTCCCAAATCCCACAAGGAACAAGTGCAGGGGGACCTACACATATTTTATCGATCCATTAAGTCAATAATAGACCACTTCAGAGGCGCAGAGCTGCCGAAATTACCCTAAAAACACCCCGAACAACCCAAAACATCACCCCAAACAACTGATAAACCCCCCCACCCTACAACCTAACTCTAAAAGCAGACCCCATTGAATCACCCTAACAAAACGCCCCGAACAACCCAAAACATCCCCCCAATTCCTTTCCCCCCCCCACAACTTAAACCTTACAACAGACCCCACTGAATCCCCACCAAACAACCCCCAAAAATACACCCAAACCCAGAGGCCCCCCCGCCAGCAGCCAGTATACGAAGGACCTACACCCCAAACAACCCAAAACAGCCCCCAAAACAACCAAAACCCCCCCAACCCTACAACCTAAACCTAACAGCAGACACCACTGAATCACCCCAACCCTAATAAAACACCCCGAATAACCCAAAACATCCCCCCCATACGGCTGATAACACCCCCCACCCCAAACCTAACAGCAGACCCCACCGAATCACCCCAAACAACCCTAGAAACACCCCCAAACAAACCAAAACATCCCCCAAAAAACTGATAACCCCCCCCCGCCCTACAACCTAACCCTAACAGCAGACCCCATTGAATCACCATAACAAAACACCCCGAACAACCCAAAACATCCCCCCATATTCTTCCCCCCCAACCTAAACCTTACAACAGACCCCACTGAATCACCCACCAAACAACCCCAAAAAAATACACCCGAACCCAGAGAAACCCCCCCCCCCCCCAGCAGCTAGTATACGTAGAATCTACCAAACTCTCCCATAAACCAGACAGGCTACAAAAGAGAGGGAAGAGACCCTGACACGTCCACAACACCATACCCACCCCTATCCCAGCCAGGACCCCCTACCCAGAAGAGCCTTTGACGCCACACAGACTACAAACAGGTTGGCAGAGCACATACATAACTTAAGGACTTGCAAAACATGATAGTGGACAAGAGGAATTGGGACATTTATTGATCAAGAGAGGCTGAAAACACTAGCAGCAAATGATACAAGATACCAGATACATTTGGTAACATTACAAACAATGGAAGTGGACCGACCAGTCCAAACAAAGAACAGGTAGAGCCCAACCAAAGTGACCGGTCCTAGGACCGAGCACATGGGAAGCTCCACCCAGAAAGGGAGGAACATCAACCTACCCCTTAAAAACCCTAACCGATGAGAATTAGATCTCTTTCCCTGAAGAAGCTACAGAGATAGCGAAACTGGAAAATCGTTGCCCAGTCGGGAAGAGTTCGGCAAGCGGTCTCCGCGAGCTGGAAAGAACCAAAGATTTGGTGAGCACCGTGGTGTTAACCTTACGACACTAGAGATAATTGATGCTTAGATTTGACTGTGTTAGCATTGCAGCATAATCTACTAAACCAGAAATGAGTTGTAACATGCAGAGGGGAGAGGGGGAAGGGAGATTGCTTAACAACAGTAATGGGGGGAATTGCAACCAGCACAGGAAGCCACCGAGACCGAGGGATTCCTTTGCAGTTGCGGTGAGAGTTATTTATAAAATGGCACTGGCTCTACACCATCTAGGAGTTCTAAAAGGACGGAATACACCCCCAGGGGTCTCACTAGGCAAGCAAAGATATTAACACACTTTGTGAAACCAGC
The DNA here is from genome assembly GCF_010909765.2 of Amblyraja radiata. Classification (NCBI taxonomy): domain Eukaryota; kingdom Metazoa; phylum Chordata; class Chondrichthyes; order Rajiformes; family Rajidae; genus Amblyraja; species Amblyraja radiata. Next base: position 3,329 of record NW_022630900.1, read on the forward strand.
AAATCCCACCCAGGAAACATTAAAGAAATTGGCTTCTAATGCTGAAACCTGGGCTAAACAAACCAGAGAAATTTTAATTGAACATTATCAAAACAGTCTGGAATATTTGGATGATGAATACCGTGGATGTCACCAAGGCCCTAATCTGGAATAAGAGAAATTTGGGAGATAAATTTAAAATCAGAATGGAGGACCTTAGATATCGAGTTTTGAACCTGACCGCAGAGACTGGGCCGGAACAGCGCAGCAGCTTGCGGGATTTCCAGACCCCCAGGCCAGCGGCGGTAATATCTAATGTAGCGGTACATATCCCGCAAGACTTGTTTACCATTTCACAGGAAAACCAGATCGAGCGGCCCCGCACGGCTTGGGCCACATCACGCCCCATCCCGAGCGCACCCCGCTCCGTTCCCCGTGGCCCCGCTCCCCGCGGCCGCGCCACACACGCCTCCGCTGCCGCCAGCCCCGACATAACCCCCCCCACCACCCCGGTGCGTCTACCTACTAGCCCCCAGATTGTGGTGTTGCGACCCCAGCAACAGGACCAGGCCCAGGTCCAGCCGCGCTCCCCGGTCCGCGAGCCCCCGGCCCACTTCCGGTCCGCGACCGGGACGTGGTTGGCAGACTGGACACGGCCCGCACTCTCTGATTCCCCCAGCACGTCCTCCCTTATCTACCGGAGCCTCTGCTCACGCCAGGGCACCCACGGCCCTCTCTCCCAGAGACCACGGGCCGAGCGCAGACCCTCCCGGGACGAGACCGAACCGACCACAGCGACCGCCGGAAGGGACGTCACGACCGCGGTGCCACAGGTAAACATGTCCGGTACTGCAACACCTTCCCTTTCCATTCCAACACACGGGGTCCCAGCACAGAGGGTCAGATCAGCACGTAGGGCCTGCATGCAGCACCAGAGGACTTTAGACACAGATAGTAACTCACAGGATGAATTTCAGCAGCACATAAGGAAGGGACCAGGGAAGCGACTGGCTGAAGTTACCCGACACCCAAACACAAGTTACAAAAATGTTACCTGGAAACTACAACCCAGTAAACCTATTTTAATAATTGGAGATTCCAACATTTCCAAGATCCCCAAATTCTCCAACAATAACATAAAAATGGACAGCTACCCAGGAGCTAAATTCATTCATGGAACTTCCATTCTGGAAAAATTGAGCCAATGTCCAGAAACTCAAAAAGTCATTCTCTCATATGGCATTAATAATAAGGAACAAAGACCACAGACTGCCATCAAACAACTCCAAGCACTAATCAGGATGGCCAGTCGAAAATTCCCTAATGCCAGCATATGGATCCCTATGATCAACTTCAGCCTGTCGCTCCCAGCATCAGAGCAGGACACACTCAGACAAGTTAATGACTACATACACACCAAGAAACACATTCCCACCATTCCCACCAGCCAGTTTAAAGTTCTCCCAGACCACGTCCACTGGACAGAACCCACAGCCCGAGCCATGATCAGAGAGTGGATGAAGCATTTAAACTGTTAGAGACATCATGCCAAGAGAGGCAGGGCCCACAACTAGGGAAAACAATTGTCAACCTTTCTCGGACATTTTCCCTTACCGAAACCCAAGAGAGGGTACTGAACAGAGGCCTCACCTTCGTCCCTACTCCCAAAACCCACAAGGAACAAGTGCAGGGTGACCTACACAGATTCTATCGATCCATTAAGTTAATACACTACTTCAGTGACGCAGAACCTGCCGAAACCATACCCTTCAGGCCACTCACAGGATGGTCCCCAGACGACGAGGATGTCCCGAGGGAGATAACATAATTTATAACAGAGACAGCATCAGCCATTGAGGATATGCCTACAACGAAGATAAGTCTAACATCACCAGAAAAGAGAGGCAGGCCTTGACAGAGCTGAAGGAGAACAACGAGATAGTGATCAAACCGGCAGACAAGGGGAGCAGTATAGTCATCATGGACAGACAACAGTACCTCTTCGAGGCACATAGACAACTGAACAAGATAGAACACTACACTAAGTTAGATGAGCCCATATATAAAGAAACACAAAAGGAAATAGGGGACATTTTGGAGGAGCTTAAGAGATCAGGATACATCCTAGCCAAACAAGTAGAATACTTGACAGGAGCACAACCCAGGGCGAGGAAATTCTACATGCTCCCAAAGATACACAAAAACCCAGACACGTGGACAGTGCCTGGAGAAATACCACCAGGTAGGCCCATAGTATCAGATTGCAGTAGCGAATCCTATGGGGTAGCAGAATACATTGACCACTTCCTTAACCCGCTGGGACAACAACATCCCAGCTACATCAGAGACACCTACCACTTCACCCGAATAGTTTACTCCCTCAACATACCACCCAACGCAATACTCTTCACCATGGATGTGGAAAGCCTGTACACAAACATAGAGACAGACAGGGGGATACAGGCAGTTAAAAACATCCTACAGAGAAATCCTGACCCAGAGAGACCAGACGAGGCCCTAATTAAACTACTGGATCTGGGTTTGACTAAGAATGACTTTGAATTTAACGGGGAGTTCTATTTACAAGTCAAAGGTACAGCAATGGGGAAGAAGTTTGCCCCAGCTTATGCCAACATATACATGGCAGAATGGGAGGAGACAGTTTTCCACAAATGTCCGAAGCGTCCAATGTGCTACTACAGATTCCTAGATGACATTTGGGGAGTGTGGACACACTCAGAGGGGGAACTACAGGAGTTTATTGACATACTCAATGCCCATCACCCATCCATCATGGTAAAGGCCGTGACCAGCCAGCAGAGGGTGGACTTCCTCGACACCACTGTCTTTAAACTACCATCAGATACCCAAGACCACAAACTAGCTACCAAAGTCTTCTTCAAACCCACAGACACACACACCCTCCTACACACCACGAGCCACCACCCAAAACACACCTTCAGGGGTATCGTTAAGTCACAACTGACCCGCTTCCACCGTATATGTACTAGGGAGGAGGATTTCAACCAGGCCACAAGCACCCTCTTCACCGCCCTCAGACAGAGGGGTTACTGCAAACGTAAATTAAGACACATTAAGTCAGATTTTCTAAAAAGCAAACAAGCGCCCAGACCTAGGCCGGGGACGACATTGAACTTGCCACTAATAACAAGGTATGGCAACATGGCTGTCCAGGCTCACAAAATAGTCAAGGGCCGGTTTGAACAATTCCAAAGGGGATTTGCCACACTAAAGGGGTACAAGGTAATGTCAGCATACAAGAGGGCTAAAAATCTGAAGGACATCCTGGTCAGTACAAGTCTACACACAGCCCCAGACTGTGGGCAGAGACGGTGTGGTGCCTGCACCCACTTAGTAATAGCCAAAAATATAGAGAACAGTGTAACAGGGAAGAGAGGCCAGATAGCGCAGAGGATAACCTGTGAGCAAAAGAATGTGGTGTATGCAATCAGATGTAAAGAGTGCAACTTACTGTACATAGGCGAAACAGGCAACAGCATCAGAGTGAGACTGACAGGACACCTCAGCAACATCACAAGGGGGGACCAATCCATACCCATTAGCAGACACTTCCAGCAACATGGGATCCAGTCCCTGGAGATCATGGGCCTGGAAACAAACATAAATTGGACAATAGGGAGACGGAAGAGAGCAGAGAGACTATGGATTGAAGCGCTACAGACGAAAGAGCCTAATGGCCTAAACCTTGCATAAACTCAAACCTAGGGTGGATCCTGACTGACTCCCACAAATCTATGGAAGGGCAAGTGTAAGGCAAGTAGATTTGGACAAGGGTGATGAAACCGTGGGCCAAATACCAAGTGACAGTACATGGTGAAAAGGAATCCCCAGGAGGAGATCGATAAGCACCAGAGGGCATGTTTCCCACTGTCCGATAAATCACAACCTAACCCTAACCCTAACCCTAACCCTAACCCTAACCCTAACCCTGACACTGACCCTGACCCTGACCCTGACCCTGACCCTGACCCTATCCCTGACCCTGACCCTGACCCTGACCCTGACCCTGACCCAATCCCTGACTCTGACCCTGACCCTGACCCTGACCCTATCCCTGACCCTGACCCTGACCCTGACCCTGACCCTGACCCTATCCCTGACCCTGACCCTGACCCTGACCCTGACCCTGACCCTGACCCTGACCCTAACCCTAACCCTAACCCTAACCCTAACCCTAACCCTAACCCTAACCCTAACCCAAACCCAAACCCAAACCCAAACCCAATCCATGGGGGGGATATAATAGAATAATAGTCAATAATAGACCACTTCAGAGGCGCAGAGCTGCCGAAATTATACCCCTTTGGGCCACGAACATGATGGACAAACTCAAACCTAGAGTGGATCCTGACTGACTCCCACAAATCTATAGAAGGGCAAGTGTAAGGCAAAGAGATTAGGACAAGGGTGATGAGACCGTGGGCCAGATACCAAGTGACAGTACACAGTGAAAAGGAATCTCCAGGGCGAGATCACTAAGCACCAGAGGGCATGTTGTCCCACTGTCCGATAAATCACAACCTAACCAGTACAGTGACACGGGCCTCATCACTCGGGCAAATCTAATTAAGGCAAAGAGATTTGGACAAGGGTGATGAGACCGTGGGCCAGATACCAAGTGACAGTACATAGTGAAAAGGAATCTCCAGGGCGAGATCACTAAGCACCAGAGGGCATGTTGTCCCACTGTCCGATAAATCACAACCTAACAGTACAGTGACACGGGCCTCATCACTCGGGCAAATCTAATCTGCAGGAGAGGCATGCCACAAAATAAGATTAAATGGAGGCAGGAGGGTGAAACCCAATCCATGGGGGGGATATAATAGAATAATAGTCAATAATAGACCACTTCAGAGGCGCAGAGCTGCCGAAATTATACCCCTTTGGGCCACGAACAGGATGGACAAACTCAAACCTAGGGTGGATCCTGACTGACTCCCACAAATCTATAGAAGGGCAAGTGAAAGGCAAAGAGATTTGGACAAGGGTGATGAGACCGTGGGCCAGATACCAAGTGACAGTACAAAGTGAAAAGGAATCTCCAGGGCGAGATCACTAAGCACCAGAGTGCATGTTGTCCCACTGTCCGATACATCACAACCTAACCAGTACAGTGACACGGGACTCATCACTCGGGCAAATCTAATTAAGGCAAAGAGATTTGGACAAGGGTGATGAGACCGTGGGCCAGATACCAAGTGACAGTACAAAGTGAAAAGGAATCTCCAGGCAATAACTCATCCCAAAACAAACTTTAGGAGAGGACAACAGGGAGAACCATACATGGTGACACGATGCCAAGAGAGGTAGGCCCTACAATTAGGGAAAACAATCATCAACCGTTCTCAGACATTCTCCCTGACCAAAACCCAAGAGAGGGTACTGAACAGAGGCCTCATCTTCGGCCTTACTCCCAAATCCCACAAGGAACAAGTGCAGGGGGACCTACACATATTTTATCGATCCATTTAGTCAATAATAGACCACTTCAGAGGCGCAGAGCTGCCGAAATTATACCCCTTTGGGCCACGAACAGGATGGACAAACTCAAACCTAGGGTGGATCCTGACTGACTCCCACAAATCTATAGAAGGGCAAGTGTAAGGCAAAGAGATTTGGACAAGGGTGATGAGACCGTGGGCCAGATACCAAGTGACAGTACATAGTGAAAAGGAATCTCCAGGGCGAGATCACTAAGCACCAGAGGGCATGTTGTCCCACTGTCCGATAAATCACAACCTAACCAGTACAGTGACATGGGCCTCATCACTCGGGCAAATCTAATCTGCAGGAGAGTCATGCCACAAAATAAGATTAAATGGAGGCAGGAGGGTGAAACCCAATCCATGGGGGGGATATAATAGAATAATAGTACCAGCCTAGATAGGGAGGTTGAAAATAATCAGATTTAGGCAATAACTCATCCCAAAACAAACTTTAGGAGAGGACAACAGGGAGAACCATACATGGTGACACGATGCCAAGAGAGGTAGGCCCTACAATTAGGGAAAACAATCATCAACCGTTCTCAGACATTCTCCCTGACCAAAACCCAAGAGAGGGTACTGAACAGAGGCCTCATCTTCGGCCTTACTCCCAAATCCCACAAGGAACAAGTGCAGGGGGACCTACACATATTTTATCGATCCATTTAGTCAATAATAGACCACTTCAGAGGCGCAGAGCTGCCGAAATTATACCCCTTTGGGCCACGAACAGGATGGACAAACTCAAACCTAGGGTGGATCCTGACTGACTCCCACAAATCTATAGAAGGGCAAGTGTAAGGCAAAGAGATTTGGACAAGGGTGATGAGACCGTGGGCCAGATACCAAGTGACAGTACATAGTGAAAAGGAATCTCCAGGGCGAGATCACTAAGCACCAGAGGGCATGTTGTCCCACTGTCCGATAAATCACAACCTAACCAGTACAGTGACATGGGCCTCATCACTCGGGCAAATCTAATCTGCAGGAGAGTCATGCCACAAAATAAGATTAAATGGAGGCAGGAGGGTGAAACCCAATCCATGGGGGGGATATAATAGAATAATAGTACCAGCCTAGATAGGGAGGTTGAAAATAATCAGATTTAGGCAATAACTCATCCCAAAACAAACTTTAGGAGAGGACAACAGGGAGAACCATACATGGTGACACGATGCCAAGAGAGGTAGGCCCTACAATTAGGGAAAACAATCATCAACCGTTCTCAGACATTCTCCCTGACCAAAACCCAAGAGAGGGTACTGAACAGAGGCCTCATCTTCGGCCTTACTCCCAAATCCCACAAGGAACAAGTGCAGGGGACCTACACATATTTTATCGATCCATTTAGTCAATAATAGACCACTTCAGAGGCGCAGAGCTGCCGAAATTATACCCCTTTGGGCCACGAACAGGATGGACAAACTCAAACCTAGGGTGGATCCTGACTGACTCCCACAAATCTATAGAAGGGCAAGTGTAAGGCAAAGAGATTTGGACAAGGGTGATGAGACCGTGGGCCAGATACCAAGTGACAGTACATAGTGAAAAGGAATCTCCAGGGCGAGATCACTAAGCACCAGAGGGCATGTTGTCCCACTGTCCGATAAATCACAACCTAACCAGTACAGTGACATGGGCCTCATCACTCGGGCAAATCTAATCTGCAGGAGAGTCATGCCACAAAATAAGATTAAATGGAGGCAGGAGGGTGAAACCCAATCCATGGGGGGGATATAATAGAATAATAGTACCAGCCTAGATAGGGAGGTTGAAAATAATCAGATTTAGGCAATAACTCATCCCAAAACAAACTTTAGGAGAGGACAACAGGGAGAACCATACATGGTGACACGATGCCAAGAGAGGTAGGCCCTACAATTAGGGAAAACAATCATCAACCGTTCTCAGACATTCTCCCTGACCAAAACCCAAGAGAGGGTACTGAACAGAGGCCTCATCTTCGGCCTTACTCCCAAATCCCACAAGGAACAAGTGCAGGGGGACCTACACATATTTTATCGATCCATTTAGTCAATAATAGACCACTTCAGAGGCGCAGAGCTGCCGAAATTATACCCCTTTGGGCCACGAACAGGATGGACAAACTCAAACCTAGGGTGGATCCTGACTGACTCCCACAAATCTATAGAAGGGCAAGTGTAAGGCAAAGAGATTTGGACAAGGGTGATGAGACCGTGGGCCAGATACCAAGTGACAGTACATAGTGAAAAGGAATCTCCAGGGCGAGATCACTAAGCACCAGAGGGCATGTTGTCCCACTGTCCGATAAATCACAACCTAACCAGTACAGTGACATGGGCCTCATCACTCGGGCAAATCTAATCTGCAGGAGAGTCATGCCACAAAATAAGATTAAATGGAGGCAGGAGGGTGAAACCCAATCCATGGGGGGGATATAATAGAATAATAGTACCAGCCTAGATAGGGAGGTTGAAAATAATCAGATTTAGGCAATAACTCATCCCAAAACAAACTTTAGGAGAGGACAACAGGGAGAACCATACATGGTGACACGATGCCAAGAGAGGTAGGCCCTACAATTAGGGAAAACAATCATCAACCGTTCTCAGACATTCTCCCTGACCAAAACCCAAGAGAGGGTACTGAACAGAGGCCTCATCTTCGGCCTTACTCCCAAATCCCACAAGGAACAAGTGCAGGGGGACCTACACATATTTTATCGATCCATTTAGTCAATAATAGACCACTTCAGAGGCGCAGAGCTGCCGAAATTATACCCCTTTGGGCCACGAACAGGATGGACAAACTCAAACCTAGGGTGGATCCTGACTGACTCCCACAAATCTATAGAAGGGCAAGTGTAAGGCAAAGAGATTTGGACAAGGGTGATGAGACCGTGGGCCAGATACCAAGTGACAGTACATAGTGAAAAGGAATCTCCAGGGCGAGATCACTAAGCACCAGAGGGCATGTTGTCCCACTGTCCGATAAATCACAACCTAACCAGTACAGTGACATGGGCCTCATCACTCGGGCAAATCTAATCTGCAGGAGAGTCATGCCACAAAATAAGATTAAATGGAGGCAGGAGGGTGAAACCCAATCCATGGGGGGGATATAATAGAATAATAGTACCAGCCTAGATAGGGAGGTTGAAAATAATCAGATTTAGGCAATAACTCATCCCAAAACAAACTTTAGGAGAGGACAACAGGGAGAACCATACATGGCGACACCATGCCAAGAAAGGTAGGCCCTACAATTAGGGAAAACAATCATCAACCGTTCTCAGACATTCTCCCTGACCAAAACCCAAGAGAGGGCACTGAACAGAGGCCTCATCTTCGGCCTTACTCCCAAATCCCACAAGGAACAAGTGCAGGGGGACCTACACATATTTTATCGATCCATTTAGTCAATAATAGACCACTTCAGAGGCGCAGAGCTGCCAAAATTATACCCCTTTGGGCCACGAACAGGATGGACAAACTCAAACCTAGGGTGGATCCTGACTGACTCCCACAAATCTATAGAAGGGCAAGTGTAAGGCAAAGAGATTTGGACAAGGGTGATGAGACCGTGGGCCAGATACCAAGTGACAGTACATAGTGAAAAGGAATCTCCAGGGCGAGATCACTAAGCACCAGAGGGCATGTTGTCCCACTGTCCGATAAATCACAACCTAACCAGTACAGTGACACGGGCCTCATCACTCAGGCAAATCTAATTAAGGCAAAGAGATTTGGACAAGGGTGATGAGACCGTGGGCCAGATACCAAGTGACAGTATACAATGAAAAGGAATCTCCAGGGCGAGATCACTAAGCACCAGAGGGCATGTTGTCCCACTGTCCGATAAATCACAACCTAACCAGTACAGTGACACGGGCCTCATCACTCGGGCAAATCTAATCTGCAGGAGAGGCATGCCACAAAATAAGATTAAATGGAGGCAGGAGGGTGAAACCCAATCCATGGGGGGGGGATATAATAGAATACTAGTCAATAATAGACATCTTCAGAGGCGCAGAGCTGCCGAAATTATACCCCTTTGGGCCACGAACAGGATGGACAAACTCAAACCTAGGGTGGATCCTGACTGACTCCCACAAATCTATAGAAGGGCAAGTGTAAGGCAAAGAGATTTGGACAAGGGTGATGAGACCGTGGGCCAGATACCAAGTGACAGTACATAGTGAAAAGTAATCTCCAGGGCGAGATCACTAAGCACCAGAGGGCATGTTGTCCCACTGTCCGATAAATCACAACCTAACCAGTACAGTGACACGGGCCTCATCACTCGGGCAAATCTAATCTGCAGGAGAGGCATGCCACAAAATAAGTTTAAATGGAGGCAGGAGGGTGAAACCCAATCCATGGGGGGGATATAATAGAATAATAGTCAATAATAGACCACTTCAGAGGCGCAGAGCTGCCGAAATTATACCCCTTTGGGCCACGAACAGGATGGACAAACTCAAACCTAGGGTGGATCCTGACTGACTCCCACAAATCTATAGAAGGGCAAGTGTAAGGCAAAGAGATTTGGACAAGGGTGATGAGACCGTGGGCCAGATACCAAGTGACAGTACATAGTGAAAAGGAATCTCCAGGGCGAGATCACTAAGCACCAGAGGGCATGTTGTCCCACTGTCCGATAAATCACAACCTAACCCTAACCCTAACCCTAACCCTAACCCTAACCCTAACCCTAACCCTAACCCTAACGATAACCCTAACCCTAACCCTAACCCTACTACAGATTCCTAGATGACATTTGGGGAGTGTGGACACACTCAGAGGGGGAACTACAGGAGTTTATTGACATACTCAATGCCCATCACCCATCCATCAAGGTAAAGGCCGTGACCAGCCAGCAGAGGGTGGACTTTCTCGACACCACTGTCTTTAAACTACCATCAGATACCCAAGACCACAAACTAGCTACCAAAGTCTTCTTCAAACCCACAGACACACACACCCTCCTACATACCACGAGCCTCCATCCAAAACACACCTTCAGGGGTATCGTTAAGTCACAACTGACCCGCTTCCACCGTATATGTACTAGGGAGGAGGATTTCAACCAGGCCACAAGCACCCTCTTCACCGCCCTCAGACAGAGGGGTTACTGCAAACGTAAATTAAGACACATTAAGTCAGATTTTCTAAAAAGCAAACAAGCGCCCAGACCTAGGCCGGGGACGACATTGATCTTGCCACTAATAACAAGGTATGGCAACATGGCTGTCCAGGCTCATAAAATAGTCAAGGGCCGGTTTGAACAATTCCAAAGGGGATTTGCCACACTAAAGGGGTACAAGGTAATGTCAGCATACAAGAGGGCTAAAAATCTGAAGGACATCCTGGTCAGTACAAGTCTACACACAGCCCCAGACTGGGCAGAGACGGTGTGGGGCTTGCACCCACTTAATAATAGCCAAAAATATAGAGAACAGTGTAACAGGGAAGAGAGGCCAGATAGCGCAGAGGATAACCTGTGAGCAAAAGAATGTGGTGTATGCAATTAGATGTAAAGAGTGCAACTTACTGGACATAGGCGAAACAGGCAACAGCATCAGAGTGAGGCTGACAGGACACCTCAGCAACATCACAAGGGGGGACCAATCCATACCCATTAGCAGACACTTCCAGCAACATGGGATCCAGTCCCTGGAGATCATGGGCCTGGAAACAAACATAAATTGGACAATAGGGAGACGGAAGAGAGCAGAGAGACTATGGATTGAAGCGCTACAGACGAAAGAGCCTAATGGCCTAAACCTTGCATAAACTCAAACCTAGGGTGGATCCTGATTGACTCCCACAAATCTATGGAAGGGCAAGTGTAAGGCAAGTAGATTTGGACAAGGGTGATGAAACCGTGGGCCAAATACCAAGTGACAGTACATGGTGAAAAGGAATCCCCAGGAAGAGATCGATAAGCACCAGAGGGCATGTTTCCCACTGTCCGATAAATCACAACCTAACCCTAACCCTAACCCTAACCCTAACGCCTAACCCTAACCCTAACCCTAACCCTAACCCCTAACCCTAACCCTAACCCTAACCCCTAACCCTAAACCCTAACCCTAACCCCTAACCCTAACCCTAACCCTAACCCTAACCCTAACCCTAACCCTAACCCTAACCCCTAACCCTAACCCCTAACCCTAACCCCTAACCCTAACCCTAACCCTAACCCTAACCCTAGCCCTAGCCCTAGCCCTAACCCTAGCCCTAGCCCTAGCCCTAGCCCTAGCCCTAACCCTAACCCTAACCCTAACCCTAACCCTAACCCTAACCCTAACCCTCACCCTAACCCTACAACCTAAACCTAACAGCAGACACCACTGAATCACCCCAAACCCTAATAAAACACCCCGAACAACCCAAAAAAATCCCCCAATTCCTCCCCCCACAACTTAAACCTTACAACAGACCCCACTGAATCCCCACCAAAACCCCCCCAAAAATACACCCAAACCCAGAGACCCCCCTAGCAGCCAGTATACGAAGAATCTACACCCCAAACAACCCAAAATAGCCCCCAAACAACTAATCCCCCCTACCATACAACCTAAACCTAACAGCAGACCCCACCGAATCAACCCAAACAACCCTAAAAACACCCCGAACAACCTAAAACATCCCCCCCAAACAACTGATAAACCCCCCCACCCTACAACCTAACTCTAACAGCAGACCCCATTGAATCACCCTAACAAAACGCCCCGAACAACCCAAAACATCCCCCAATTCCTCCCCCCCACAACTTAAACCTTACAACAGACCCCACTGAATCCCCACCAAACAACCCCAAAAAAATACACCCAAACCCAGAGGCCCCCCGCCAGCAGCCAGTATACGAAGGACCTACACCCCAAACAACCCAAAACAGCCCCCAAAACAACCAAAACCCCCCCAACCCTACAACCTAAACCTAACAGCAGACACCACTGAATCACCCCAAACCCTAATAAAACACCCCGAATAACCCAAAACATCCCACCCATACGACTGATAACACCCCCCCCCTACCCAAACCTAACAGCAGACCCCACCGAATCACCCCAAACAACCCTAACAACACCCCCAAACAAACCAAAACATCCCCACAAACAACTGATAACCCCCCCGCCGCCCTACAACCTAACCCTAACAGCAGACCCCATTGAAGCACCATAACAAAACACCCCGAACAACCCAAAACATCCCCCCAAATTCTTTCCCCCCCAACCTAAACCTTACAACAGACCCCACTGAATCCCCACCAAACAACCCCAAAAAAAACACACCCGAACCCAGAGAAACCCCCCCCCCTCCCAGCAGCTTGTATACGAAGAACGTACCAAACTCCCCCATAAACCAGACAGGCTACAAAAGAGAGGGAAGAGACCCTGACACGTCCACAACACCATACCCACCCCGATCCCAGCCAAGACCCCCTACCCAGAAGAGCCTTTGACGCCACACCGACTACAAACAGGTTGGCAGAGCACATACATAACTTAAGGACTTGCAAAACATGATAGTGGACAAGAGGAATTTGGACATTTATTGATCAAGAGAGGCTGAAAACACTAGCAGCAAATGATACAAGATACCAGATACATTTGGTAACATTACAAACAATGGAAGTGGACCGACCAGTCCAAACAAAGAACAGGTAGAGCCCAACCAAAGTGACCGGTCCTAGGACCGAGCACATGGGAAGCTCCACCCAGAAAGGGAGGAACATCAACCTACCCCTTAAAAACCCTAACCGATGAGAATTAGATCTCTTTCCCTGAAGAAGCTACAGAGATAGCGAAACTGGAAAATCGTTGCCCAGTCGAGAAGAGTTCGGCAAGCGGTCTCCGCGAGCTGGAAAGAACCAAAGGTTTGGTGAGCACCTTGGTGGTAACCTTACCACACTAGAGATAATTGATGCTTAGATTTCACTGTGTTAGCATTGCAGCATAAGCTATTAAACCAGAAATGAGCTGTAACATGCAGAGGGGAGAGGGGGAAGGGCGATTGCTTAACAACAGTAATGGGGGGAATTGCAACCAGCACAGGAATCCACCGAGACCGAGGGATTCCTTTGCAGTTGCGGTGAGAGTTATTTATAAAATGGCCCAGGCTCTACACCATCTAGGAGTTCTAAAAGGACGGAATACACCCCCAGGGGTCTCACTAGGCAAGCAACGATATTAACACACTTTGTGAAACCAGCAATTCCCACCCAGGAAACATTAAAGAAATTGGCGTCTAATGCTGAAACCTGGGCTAAATAAACAAGACATATTTTAATTGAACATTACCAAAACAGTCTGGAATATTTGGATGATGAATACCGCCAGGGCCAGCCCACTGATCGTGTGCAGGAGGCTGTCACCAAGGCCCTAATCTGGAATAAGAGAAATTTGGGAGATAAATTTAAAATCAGAATGGAGGACCTTAGACATCGAGTTTTGAACCTGACCTCAGAGACTGGGCCGGAACAGCGCAGCAGCTTGCGGGATTTCCAGACCCCCAGGCCAGCGGCGGTAATATCTAATGTAGCGGTACATATCCCGCAAGACTTGTTTACCATTTCACAGGAAAACCAGATCGAGCGGCCCCGCACGGCTTGGGCCACATCACGCCCCATCCAGAGCGCACCCCGCTCCGTTCCCCGTGGCCCCGCTCCCCGCGGCCGCGCCACCCACGCCTGCGCTACCGCCAGCCCCGACATAACCCCCCCCACCACCCCGGTGCGTCTACCTACTAGCCCCCAGATTGTGGTGTTGCGACCCCAGCAACAGGACCAGGCCCAGGTCCAGCCGCGCTCCCCGGTACGCGAGACCCAGGCCCACTTCCGTCCGCGACCGGGACGTGGTTGGCAGACTGGACACGACCCGCACTCTCTGATTCCCCCAGCACGTCCTCCCTTATCTACCGGAGCCTCTGCTCACGCCAGGGCACCCACGACCCTCTCTCCCAGAGACCACGGGCCGAGCGCAGACCCTCCCGGGACGAGACCGAACCGACCACAGCGACCGCCGGAAGGGACGTCACGACCGCGGTGCCACAGGTAAACATGTCCGGTACTGCAACACCTTCCCTTTCCATTCCAACACACGGGGTCCCAGCACAGAGGGTCAGACCAGCACGTAGGGCCTGCACGCAGCACCAGAGGACTTTAGACACAGATAGTAACTCACAGGATGAATTTCAGCAACACACAAGGAAGGGTCCAGGGAAGAGGCTGGCTGAAGTTACCCGACACCCAAACACAAGTTACAAAAATGTTACCTGGAAACTACAACCCAGTAAACCTATTTTAATAATTGGAGATTCCAACATTTCCAAGATCCCCAAATTCTCCAACAATAACATACAATTGGACAGCTACCCAGGAGCTAAATTCATTCATGGAACTTCCATTCTGGACAAATTGAGCCAATGTCCAGAAACTCAAAAAGTCATTCTCTCATTTGGCATTAATACTAAGGAACAAAGACCACGGACTGCCATCAAACAACTCCAAGCACTAATCAGGATGGCCAGTCGTAGATTCCCTAATGCCAGCATATGGATCCCTATGATCAACTTCAGCCTGTCGCTCCCAGCATCAGAGCAGGACACACTCAGACAAGTTAATGACTACATACACACCAAGAAACACATTCCCACCATTCCCACCAGCCAGTTTAAAGTTTTCCCAGACCACGTCCACTGGACAGAACCCACAGCCCGAGCCATGATCAGAGAGTGGATGAAGCATTTAAACTGTTAGAGACATCATGCCAAGAGAGGCAGGGCCCACAACTAGGGAAAACAATTGTCAACCTTTCTCGGACATTTTCCCTTACCGAAACCCAAGAGAGGGTACTGAACAGAGGCCTCACCTTCGTCCCTACTCCCAAAACCCACAAGGAACAAGTGCAGGGTGACCTACACAGATTCTATCGATCCATTAAGTTAATACACTACTTCAGTGACGCAGAACCTGCCGAAACCATACCCTTCAGGCCACTCACAGGATGGTCCCCAGACGACGAGGATGTCCCGAGGGAGATAACAGAATTTATAACAGAGACAGCATCAGCCATTGAGGATATGCCTACAACGAAAGATAAGTCTAACATCACCAGAAAAGAGAGGCAGGCCTTGACAGAGCTGAAGGAGAACAACGAGATAGTGATCCAACCGGCAGACAAGGGGAGCAGTATAGTCATCATGGACAGACAACAGTACCTCTTCGAGGCACATAGACAACTGAACAAGATAGAACACTACACTAAGTTAGATGAGCCCATATATAAAGAAACACAAAAGTAAATAGGAGACATTTTGGAGGAGCTTAAGAGATCAGGATACATCCTAGCCAAACAAGTAGAATACTTGACAGGAGCACAACCCAGGGCGAGGAAATTCTACATGCTCCCAAAGATACACAAAAACCCAGACACGTGGACAGTGCCTGGAGAAATACCACCAGGTAGGCCCATAGTATCAGATTGCAGTAGCGAATCTTATGGGGTAGCAGAATACATTGACCACTACCTTAACCCGCTGGGACAACAACATCCCAGCTACATCAGAGACACCTACCACTTCACCCGAATAGTTAATACCACAACATACCACCCAACGCAATACTCTTCACCATGGATGTGGAAAGCCTGTACACAAACATAGAGACAGACAGGGGGATACAGGCAGTTAAAAACATCCTACAGAGAAATCCTGACCCAGAGAGACCAGACGAGACCCTAATTAAACTACTGGATCTGGGTTTGACTAAGAATGACTTTCAATTTAACGGGGAGTTCTATTTACAAGTCAAAGGTACAGCAATGGGGAAGACGTTTGCCCCAGCTTATGCCAACATATACATGGCAGAATGGGAGGAGACAGTTTTCCACAAATGTCCGAAGCGTCCAATGTGCTACTACAGATTCCTAGATGACATTTGGGGAGTGTGGACACACTCAGAGGGGGAACTACAGGAGTTTATTGACATACTCAATGCCCATCAACCATCCATCAAGGTAAAGGCCGTGACCAGCCAGCAGAGGGTGGACTTTCTCGACACCACTGTCTTTAAACTACCATCAGATACCCAAGACCACAAACTAGCTACCAAAGTCTTCTTCAAACCCACAGACACACACACCCTCCTACATACCACGAGCCTCCATCCAAAACACACCTTCAGGGGTATCGTTAAGTCACAACTGACCCGCTTCCACCGTATATGTACTAGGGAGGAGGATTTCAACCAGGCCACAAGCACCCTCTTCACCGCCCTCAGACAGAGGGGTTACTGCAAACGTAAATTAAGACACATTAAGTCAGATTTTCTAAAAAGCAAACAAGCGCCCAGACCTAGGCCGGGGACGACATTGATCTTGCCACTAATAACAAGGTATGGCAACATGGCTGTCCAGGCTCATAAAATAGTCAAGGGCCGGTTTGAACAATTCCAAAGGGGATTTGCCACACTAAAGGGGTACAAGGTAATGTCAGCATACAAGAGGGCTAAAAATCTGAAGGACATCCTGGTCAGTACAAGTCTACACACAGCCCCAGACTGGGCAGAGACGGTGTGGGGCTTGCACCCACTTAATAATAGCCAAAAATATAGAGAACAGTGTAACAGGGAAGAGAGGCCAGATAGCGCAGAGGATAACCTGTGAGCAAAAGAATGTGGTGTATGCAATTAGATGTAAAGAGTGCAACTTACTGGACATAGGCGAAACAGGCAACAGCATCAGAGTGAGGCTGACAGGACACCTCAGCAACATCACAAGGGGGGACCAATCCATACCCATTAGCAGACACTTCCAGCAACATGGGATCCAGTCCCTGGAGATCATGGGCCTGGAAACAAACATAAATTGGACAATAGGGAGACGGAAGAGAGCAGAGAGACTATGGATTGAAGCGCTACAGACGAAAGAGCCTAATGGCCTAAACCTTGCATAAACTCA
The DNA here is from genome assembly GCF_010909765.2 of Amblyraja radiata. Lineage (NCBI taxonomy): Eukaryota > Metazoa > Chordata > Chondrichthyes > Rajiformes > Rajidae > Amblyraja > Amblyraja radiata. Next base: position 20,786 of record NW_022630900.1, read on the forward strand.
AACCTAGGGTGGATCCTGATTGACTCCCACAAATCTATGGAAGGGCAAGTGTAAGGCAAGTAGATTTGGACAAGGGTGATGAAACCGTGGGCCAAATACCAAGTGACAGTACATGGTGAAAAGGAATCCCCAGGAAGAGATCGATAAGCATCAGAGGGCATGTTTCCCACTGTCCGATAAATCACACCCTAACCCTAACCCTAACCCTAACCCTAACGCCTAACCCTAACCCTAACCCTAACCCTAACCCCTAACCCTAACCCTAACCCTAACCCCTAACCCTAAACCCTAACCCTAACCCCTAACCCTAACCCTAACCCTAACCCTAACCCTAACCCTAACCCTAACACTAACCCCTAACCCTAACCCCTAACCCTAACCCCTAACCCTAACCCTAACCCTAACCCTAACCCTAGCCCTAGCCCTAGCCCTAGCCCTAACCCTAGCCCTAGCCCTAGCCCTAGCCCTAGCCCTAACCCTTACCCTAACCCTAACCCTAACCCTAACCCTAACCCTAACCCTCACCCTAACCCTACAACCTAAACCTAACAGCAGACACCACTGAATCACCCCAAACCCTAATAAAACACCCCGAACAACCCAAAAAAATCCCCCAATTCCTCCCCCCACAACTTAAACCTTACAACAGACCCCACTGAATCCCCACCAAAACCCCCCCAAAAATACACCCAAACCCAGAGACCCCCCTAGCAGCCAGTATACGAAGAATCTACACCCCAAACAACCCAAAATAGCCCCCAAACAACTAATCCCCCCTACCATACAACCTAAACCTAACAGCAGACCCCACCGAATCAACCCAAACAACCCTAAAAACACCCCGAACAACCTAAAACATCCCCCCCAAACAACTGATAAACCCCCCCACCCTACAACCTAACTCTAACAGCAGACCCCATTGAATCACCCTAACAAAACGCCCCGAACAACCCAAAACATCCCCCAATTCCTCCCCCCCACAACTTAAACCTTACAACAGACCCCACTGAATCCCCCCCAAACAACCCCAAAAAAATACACCCAAACCCAGAGGCCCCCCGCCAGCAGCCAGTATACGAAGGACCTACACCCCAAACAACCCAAAACAGCCCCCAAAACAACCAAACCCCCCCAACCCTACAACCTAAACCTAACAGCAGACACCACTGAATCACCCCAAACCCTAATAAAACACCCCGAATAACCCAAAACATCCCACCCATACGACTGATAACACCCCCCCTACCCAAACCTAACAGCAGACCCCACCGAATCACCCCAAACAACCCTAACAACACCCCCAAACAAACCAAAACATCCCCACAAACAACTGATAACCCCCCCGCCGCCCTACAACCTAACCCTAACAGCAGACCCCATTGAAGCACCATAACAAAACACCCCGAACAACCCAAAACATCCCCCCAAATTCTTTCCCCCCCAACCTAAACCTTACAACAGACCCCACTGAATCCCCACCAAACAACCCCAAAAAAAACACACCCGAACCCAGAGAAACCCCCCCCCTCCCAGCAGCTTGTATACGAAGAACGTACCAAACTCCCCCATAAACCAGACAGGCTACAAAAGAGAGGGAAGAGACCCTGACACGTCCACAACACCATACCCACCCCGATCCCAGCCAAGACCCCCTACCCAGAAGAGCCTTTGACGCCACACCGACTACAAACAGGTTGGCAGAGCACATACATAACTTAAGGACTTGCAAAACATGATAGTGGACAAGAGGAATTTGGACATTTATTGATCAAGAGAGGCTGAAAACACTAGCAGCAAATGATACAAGATACCAGATACATTTGGTAACATTACAAACAATGGAAGTGGACCGACCAGTCCAAACAAAGAACAGGTAGAGCCCAACCAAAGTGACCGGTCCTAGGACCGAGCACATGGGAAGCTCCACCCAGAAAGGGAGGAACATCAACCTACCCCTTAAAAACCCTAACCGATGAGAATTAGATCTCTTTCCCTGAAGAAGCTACAGAGATAGCGAAACTGGAAAATCGTTGCCCAGTCGAGAAGAGTTCGGCAAGCGGTCTCCGCGAGCTGGAAAGAACCAAAGGTTTGGTGAGCACCTTGGTGGTAACCTTACCACACTAGAGATAATTGATGCTTAGATTTCACTGTGTTAGCATTGCAGCATAAGCTACTAAACCAGAAATGAGCTGTAACATGCAGAGGGGAGAGGGGGAAGGGCGATTGCTTAACAACAGTAATGGGGGGAATTGCAACCAGCACAGGAATCCACCGAGACCGAGGGATTCCTTTGCAGTTGCGGTGAGAGTTATTTATAAAATGGCCCAGGCTCTACACCATCTAGGAGTTCTAAAAGGACGGAATACACCCCCAGGGGTCTCACTAGGCAAGCAACGATATTAACACACTTTGTGAAACCAGCAATTCCCACCCAGGAAACATTAAAGAAATTGGCGTCTAATGCTGAAACCTGGGCTAAATAAACAAGACATATTTTAATTGAACATTACCAAAACAGTCTGGAATATTTGGATGATGAATACCGCCAGGGCCAGCCCACTGATCGTGTGCAGGAGGCTGTCACCAAGGCCCTAATCTGGAATAAGAGAAATTTGGGAGATAAATTTAAAATCAGAATGGAGGACCTTAGACATCGAGTTTTGAACCTGACCTCAGAGACTGGGCCGGAACAGCGCAGCAGCTTGCGGGATTTCCAGACCCCCAGGCCAGCGGCGGTAATATCTAATGTAGCGGTACATATCCCGCAAGACTTGTTTACCATTTCACAGGAAAACCAGATCGAGCGGCCCCGCACGGCTTGGGCCACATCACGCCCCATCCAGAGCGCACCCCGCTCCGTTCCCCGTGGCCCCGCTCCCCGCGGCCGCGCCACCCACGCCTCCGCTACCGCCAGCCCCGACATAACCCCCCCCACCACCCCGGTGCGTCTACCTACTAGCCCCCAGATTGTGGTGTTGCGACCCCAGCAACAGGACCAGGCCCAGGTCCAGCCGCGCTCCCCGGTACGCGAGACCCAGGCCCACTTCCGGTCCGCGACCGGGACGTGGTTGGCAGACTGGACACGACCCGCACTCTCTGATTCCCCCAGCACGTCCTCCCTTATCTACCGGAGCCTCTGCTCACGCCAGGGCACCCACGACCCTCTCTCCCAGAGACCACGGGCCGAGCGCAGACCCTCCCGGGACGAGACCGAACCGACCACAGCGACCGCCGGAAGGGACGTCACGACCGCGGTGCCACAGGTAAACATGTCCGGTACTGCAACACCTTCCCTTTCCATTCCAACACACGGGGTCCCAGCACAGAGGGTCAGACCAGCACGTAGGGCCTGCACGCAGCACCAGAGGACTTTAGACACAGATAGTAACTCACAGGATGAATTTCAGCAACACACAAGGAAGGGTCCAGGGAAGAGGCTGGCTGAAGTTACCCGACACCCAAACACAAGTTACAAAAATGTTACCTGGAAACTACAACCCAGTAAACCTATTTTAATAATTGGAGATTCCAACATTTCCAAGATCCCCAAATTCTCCAACAATAACATACAATTGGACAGCTACCCAGGAGCTAAATTCATTCATGGAACTTCCATTCTGGACAAATTGAGCCAATGTCCAGAAACTCAAAAAGTCATTCTCTCATTTGGCATTAATACTAAGGAACAAAGACCACGGACTGCCATCAAACAACTCCAAGCACTAATCAGGATGGCCAGTCGTAGATTCCCTAATGCCAGCATATGGATCCCTATGATCAACTTCAGCCTGTCGCTCCCAGCATCAGAGCAGGACACACTCAGACAAGTTAATGACTACATACACACCAAGAAACACATTCCCACCATTCCCACCAGCCAGTTTAAAGTTTCCCAGACCACGTCCACTGGACAGAACCCACAGCCCGAGCCATGATCAGAGAGTGGATGAAGCATTTAAACTGTTAGAGACATCATGCCAAGAGAGGCAGGGCCCACAACTAGGGAAAACAATTGTCAACCTTTCTCGGACATTTTCCCTTACCGAAACCCAAGAGAGGGTACTGAACAGAGGCCTCACCTTCGTCCCTACTCCCAAAACCCACAAGGAACAAGTGCAGGGTGACCTACACAGATTCTATCGATCCATTAAGTTAATACACTACTTCAGTGACGCAGAACCTGCCGAAACCATACCCTTCAGGCCACTCACAGGATGGTCCCCAGACGACGAGGATGTCCCGAGGGAGATAACAGAATTTATAACAGAGACAGCATCAGCCATTGAGGATATGCCTACAACGAAAGATAAGTCTAACATCACCAGAAAAGAGAGGCAGGCCTTGACAGAGCTGAAGGAGAACAACGAGATAGTGATCAAACCGGCAGACAAGGGGAGCAGTATAGTCATCATGGACAGACAACAGTACCTCTTCGAGGCACATAGACAACTGAACAAGATAGAACACTACACTAAGTTAGATGAGCCCATATATAAAGAAACACAAAAGGAAATAGGAGACATTTTGGAGGAGCTTAAGAGATCAGGATACATCCTAGCCAAACAAGTAGAATACTTGACAGGAGCACAACCCAGGGCGAGGAAATTCTACATGCTCCCAAAGATACACAAAAACCCAGACACGTGGACAGTGCCTGGAGAAATACCACCAGGTAGGCCCATAGTATCAGATTGCAGTAGCGAATCTTATGGGGTAGCAGAATACATTGACCACTACCTTAACCCGCTGGGACAACAACATCCCAGCTACATCAGAGACACCTACCACTTCACCCGAATAGTTAATCCCTCAACATACCACCCAACGCAATACTCTTCACCATGGATGTGGAAAGCCTGTACACAAACATAGAGACAGACAGGGGGATACAGGCAGTTAAAAACATCCTACAGAGAAATCCTGACCCAGAGAGACCAGACGAGACCCTAATTAAACTACTGGATCTGGGTTTGACTAAGAATGACTTTCAATTTAACGGGGAGTTCTATTTACAAGTCAAAGGTACAGCAATGGGGAAGACGTTTGCCCCAGCTTATGCCAACATATACATGGCAGAATGGGAGGAGACAGTTTTCCACAAATGTCCGAAGCGTCCAATGTGCTACTACAGATTCCTAGATGACATTTGGGGAGTGTGGACACACTCAGAGGGGGAACTACAGGAGTTTATTGACATACTCAATGCCCATCAACCATCCATCAAGGTAAAGGCCGTGACCAGCCAGCAGAGGGTGGACTTCCTCGACACCACTGTCTTTAAACTACCATCAGATACCCAAGACCACAAACTATCTACCAAAGTCTTCTTCAAACCCACAGACACACACACCCTCCTACACACCACGAGCCACCACCCAAAACACACCTTCAGGGGTATCGTTAAGTCACAACTGACCCGCTTCCACCGTATATGTACTAGAGAGGAGGATTTCAACCTGGCCACAAGCACCCTCTTCACCGCCCTCAGACAGAGGGGTTACTGCAAACGTAAATTAAGACACATTAAGTCAGATTTTCTAAAACGCAAACAAGGGCCCAGACCTAGGCCGGGGACGACATTGAACTTGCCACTAATAACAAGGTATGGCAACATGGCTGTCCAGGCTCACAAAATAGTCAAGGGCCAGTTTGAACAATTCCAAAGGGGATTTGCCACACTAAAGGGGTACAAGGTAATGTCAGCATTCAAGAGGGCTAAAAATCTGAAGGACATCCTGGTCAGTACAAGTCTACACACAGCCCCAGATTGTGGGCAGAGACGGTGTGGGGCCTGCACCCACTTAGTAATAGCCAAAAATATAGAGAACAGTGTAACAGGGAAGAGAGGCCAGATAGCGCAGAGGATAACCTGTGAGCAAAAGAATGTGGTGTATGCAATTAGATGTAAAGAGTGCAACTTACTGTACATAGGCGAAACAGACAACAGCATCAGAGTGAGACTGACAGGACACCTCAGCAACATCACAAGGGGGGACCAATCCATACCCATTAGCAGACACTTCCAGCAACATGGGATCCAGTCCCTGGAGATCATGGGCCTGGAAACAAACATAAATTGGACAATAGGGAGACGGAAGAGAGCAGAGAGACTATGGATTGAAGCGTTACAGACGAAAGAGCCTAATGGCCTAAACCTTGCATAAACTCAAACCTAGGGTGGATCCTGACTGACTCCCACAAATCTATGGAAGGGCAAGTGTAAGGCAAGTAGATTTGGACAAGGGTGATGAAACCGTGGGCCAAATACCAAGTGACAGTACATGGTGAAAAGGAATCCCCAGGAGGAGATCGATAAGCCTAACCCTAACCCTAACCCTAACCCTAACCCTAACCCAACCTAACCAGTAAAGTGACAAAAAATCACAACCTAACCCTAACCCTAACCCCCTAACACCCTAACCCTCTAACCCTCTAACCCTCTAACCCTCTAACCCTAACCCTAACCCTAACCCTAACCCTAACCCTAACCCTAACCGTATTCCCCCTCCACTCCCCCTTCCCTTTCCTCTCCCTCATCCCCTTCCGAAATCCTCCTTCTTCATCGCCCCGCCTCCCTCTCTTCCCCTTTTGCTACCTCTCATACCCCCCTCACCACCTTCTTTATTCACCCACCCAGTCTCCCGCATTCACCTCCCCCTCCCTCTCCCCTCCACTCCCCATTCCTCTCCCCCTCCCTTTCGCCTCCTCACCCCCGCCTCTCCCCTTCCTCACACCCTCACCTCCCCCGCCCTCTCCCATCCTGAAACCCTCTTCTCCTCATCCCCACTTCTCCCCTCCTCTCCCCTCCTCTCCCCTCCTCTCCCCTCCTCTCTCCCCCTCCTCACCCCCCTCCTCTCCTCCTTCTCTCCCCTCCTCTCCCCTGCTCCCCTTAATGCCCCCTCCTCTACCCCTTCTTTTCCACATCATCTCCGCGCTTGTACCTTTCCTCCCCCGACCCTCGCTCCCCTCCTCACTCAACCCCCGTCATCTCCCTCTCCTACCGCAACAATTCTGACTTTTTCACCCACCTCCCCCCCTCCTCTCCGATTTCAACTGCTCGGGCTCGCCCATTCTAGCTGCCCTTCCCTCTCTCTCTTACCCCCTCACCCCTCGTCCCCTCTGCCCCCTTCCTTCCCCCTCACTCTTCCCTTCCTCTCCCTCCTCGCCATTCCTCACCTTCTTTTCCCACGCACTTCTACCCCGCCCATTTTCTCCGCATTCGCTTTCCTCTCCGTCCACCCCTTACCTCTCACCCCTTCCTATCCCTATTCCACCTTCGCATCCCCACCTTCCACCCCCAACCTGTCCCATTCTTGCTGCCCCTTCCCAGTCGCACTCTCACCGTCCCCTGGCTCGCCCTTGCCTCACCCACACCCCATCGTCTCCCTCCTTTCCATATAGCCTCTCCCCCTGCCTCCACCCCTCCCTCTCCACTGCACCTTCTTCTCCCAATCCCCCTTCATACTCCCACTATCAAACACCCTCTCCCTCTCTGCTATCACCCCATATCTCCCCCTCCCTCTCTCTTCTCCCTCTCCCCTCGCACCACTTCTTCTCCCCCTCCCCCAATGCTTCCCCTTGCCACTTCCTCCTCCCACCAACTCCTCCCCTTCCTCTCCCCAATGTTTACACCCTTCGCTTTCCTCACCATCCCCTTCCTCTCCCTCTTCTTCCCTCTCCTAAACCCTCCCTCATCGCTCCCATTGACTATACCACTCCCCCTCCCTCCCTCTCTCGCTCCCGCATCCTCTTCCCGCCAGTTCCTATCCTTCCTCTTCCTCTTCCTCTACCCTTCAACCCTTCTCCCCATTCCTCCTTCCTCTCGCCTTCTTATCCCCTTCCCCTTCTTCTCCCTCACACCTTCATCTCCTACTCCCCTCTCTCTCCCCCTTCTCTTCCCCACTCATCTTCCTCTACCCCTCCCCGCCCCCTGCTATCCCCCTCCTCATCCCCTGCTCGCTGTCCTCCTTCGCCCTCCAACCGACCTCCAACCCACTCCTCCCCGCCTCTTCTCTCTCATGCCCCCCTCCACTCTCCCTCCTCTCCCTTCCTCTCCCCTCTCCTCTCCCTTCCTCTCCGCTCTCCTCTCCCCTCCCCTCTCGCCCCTCTCCCCTTCCTATCCCCCCTCGTGTCCCTCTTCCTCTCTCTCCCCTCCCGTCCTCTCCCCTTCTGCCCCCTCCTCTCCCCTCCTCTTGCGCCTCCTAACTTCCCTCCTCTCCCCACCCCTCTTCTCCCCCTCTCCACTTCCCCTCCCACTAATCCTCCCCTCTCTCCTACCCCCCTATCTTCCCCCCTTCCACCTCAACCTCACTCTCAACGTCCGCCTCCCCCTGACCCTTCCCTCACCCTTTTCTCCCCAGTCCTCCTCTTCTTCCCCCACCATCCCCTCACCCTCATCCTCCCCTTATTCTCCCCTCCCCTCCACCCCCGCGCCACTCCACTCCCCCTCCCTATTCACCTACCCCTCACCCCCCTATATCTCAGCCTCCCCCTCCCCTCCCCCCTCCCCACCCCTTCAACCCTCATCACCCTCATCCTCACCCTCCACTTCCCACTTCATCATCCTCCGCCTCACCCCACCCAATCCCCTACCCCTCCCCCACCCTTCAACTTCACCTTCCTCCTCACCCTCTCCATCACTTTTCATCTTCCTCTCCTCCTCTTCCGCCTCGCCCTCCCTCACCGCTTCCCTCTCCCCCTCTTCCATCTCCCCCTCCCCTTCCACCTCCCCCTCCCCCTCAACCTGCCTCCAACCTTCCCCCCCCTAACCCCCCTCCGCTCCCCCCTCACCCCCTAGTCCATCCCCCTCTCCCCCCCCCTCCCACTCCCCATTTCCCCCCTCCCCCTATCCTACTCCCTCACACTACTCTACCGCCCCACTCTCCCCCAGCATCTCATCCTCCCCCTCTTCCTCCGCCGTTCTTCCCCTTCCCCTTCCCCCACAACGTCTCCCTCCCCTCCCCCTCACCTAACCTTCCGCCTCCCCTCACCTTCCGCCTCCCCTTCCCCCTCTAAATCCCCTTATCCCCATCGCCCTCTCCCTCACCCCCTCCCCACTTCCCCCTCCCCCTCCACTTCCCACTTCCCTCCCCTCCCCCCAACAGCGCACAACTCCCCCCTCCCCTTCCCACTCACCGTACCCACCCTACTCCCCTCTCCACCCCCTTCACCTCCCTCACCAACACCCTCACCCTCCGTTATCCCCACACACCCCTCCCCTCAACCTTCCCCTCATCCTTCCCCTCCCCGTCCCATCAATTCTCCCTCCCCCCTCCCCCTTCCCCTTCTGCCTCCCCTCACCGTCTCCCTCAACCTCCTCCTGGCCCTTCCACTCACACTACCCCATTCTCCCTCACCTCCCTCCTACCTCTCTTCCTAGCCCTGCTCATCATCCCCCCTTCCCCCTCACATTCCCACTCATCCACCCCTTCCACCTCCCCTTGCCCTCCCCTTGTCCTTCCCCTTCTCCCACCCATTCCCGCTCCCCCAACCTCCCACCCACCCCGTCCGCAACCCTTCCCGTATCTACCCCCTCCCTTTTCCCCGCCCCCTTCCGTTTCCCCTTGTCTTCCCTCCCATTTTCACCCTCACCCTCCGCTCTCACTCCCTCTCCGTACCATCCCCTCCCCCCTCCACATCCCGTTCCACCCCATCCCCTCACTTCTCCGAGCCCCTTCATCCTCCCCTACGCCGCCGCCTTCCATCCTCCTTTTAGCCAGTCCCACCTCCTCGCCACCCTCTCACCCGCCCCTCATTTCTCTTACCCCTCACCCTCATACTCACCCCCCTCTTCTCTCCCCCTCATTATTCCTCACCCCTTCCTCTTCCCCTCCATACCCCCTCCTCACCCCCTCACTCACTCCTTCCCCTTCCCCTCCGTCAACCTCTCCCTCTACCCTTTTCTTTCCACAGCCCCCTCATCCTCCCCCTCCTCAACCCTTTCTCTTCCACCTTCCCCTCCCCCTCCCACTTTCCCCTCACACGCCTCTCCCCCTCACCTTCGGCCCTCATCACCCTCCCCTTCCCCTTCTGCCTCACCTTCCCCTTCCCTCATCCTCCCCCTCAACCACCCCACCTTGACCCGCAACCCCCCTCCGCCTCCCCTCACCATTTCCCTCCCCTTTCCTCCACACCCTCCCCATCACCCTCACCCGACCCCTTCCCCCTCGCCCGCTACCTCCACAACCCCATCCAGCTCTCCCCATCCCAATCCCCATCCCCCTCCTCCTTCCCCTCCTAAACCCCCTCCCCATCCTCTTCTTCGCCAGCCCCCTCCCCCTCCCCATCCCTCCCCTCTCCTCCCGCTGCCACCTCACCGTCCACCTCACCTACACCTCCCCATCACCGACCCCATCCCTCTCCCTCTCCCCTCCCTCAACATCCGCACCCACCCCCTTCCCCTCCCCTTCCCTTCCCCTTCCCCCTCGCCCTCAAACCCCATTCCCACCGCCTCCCCTCCACCTACTCCTCACCATCACCATCAACTTGCGCCTCAGCCTTCCCTTCCTCCTCCCCCCTCACCCTCCCCGGCGCCTCCGCAACCCCGCCTATCCTCACCTACCTACGCTCGCCTTCCCCACCCCTTCTCGTCAGCTTTCCCTCCTCTCATACCCCCACCCTTCCACCCTCCCACGCCCCCTCACCGCCCCTCACCCCTTCCCGTAATCATCCCCTTAACCCTCCCCCTCCCACTCCTCTCCCCCTCACACTACCCCTCCGCTTCCCCGTACCCATCCTCGTGACTCTCATGCCCCTCCCCTTTCGTCCCCTCCCCTTCCCCCTCTCCAGCCCCCTCCCCTTCCCTTCCCCCACGCCTCCACCTACCCCATCTCCTCTCCCGCCACCTACCCCTCATCCCCTTTCCCCTCCCCTCACTCTGATCCCCTTTCCCCTGCCCTCCTCCGCACAATCTCCTTCGCCTTAAATTCCCTCCTCAACCTCACTCCACCTCAACCTAATCCTCAACCTCACCTTACCCTCACCTCATCACCTGCCCCCTTTTTCTTCTCCTCCTCTCCTCTGCTCTACCCCCTCACCTGCCCCACCCTCTCCACCACTCCTTCACCTTCCCCCTCAACCTCACTCCTACACCGTACCCCCCTCTACTCCCCGTCATCCTCCCCCCCGCTTTTCCTACCACGTACCCCTCCCCCTCACCCCTCAACGTCCCTCACCCATTACCCCTTCTCTTCCCCTCCCCTTCCTCCTTCCACTCCCCCTCGTCCTCTTCTTCCACTTCCCCCTCCCCTTCCTCTTCCGCTCCCCACCTCCTTTCCCCTCCCCGTCCTCCTGCCCCTTCACTCCCCCTTCCCCCTCCACTCTCCTACCCCTCACTTCTCCCACCGCACCTCCCCTTCCTCCTACCCCTCAACACCACACTCCTCTTCCCCCTACCACTCAACATCCCCCTCTCCTACTCAATCTCCTCCTCCTCCTCCCTTTCCCCATAATACACACCCTCCCCTCCCCGTTCCCTCTCCCTTTTCTCTCCCTCCCCCTCCCCCTCCGCTCCCCCTCCCCTGCCCTCTCTCTCCTCTTCCCCTTTCCCCAACCCCTTCGCCTCACCCTCCCAATCCCCTCCCTCTACCCTCCCCCTCTCCTCGCCCTCCCCTTCCCCTACCCCCTCCACTTCCCCCTCCGCGACACGCACCCTCTCCCTCCCCCTCACGCCTCCTCATGTCCTCTCCCCTTCACAATCCCCCTCACCATCCCCTCCCATTCCCCTCCCCTCTTCAACTCCCTGCCCTCTCGTTTCCCCTCCCCTCTCCTCGCTTTCCCCTTCTCCTCCCCTCTCCATTCCCCTCCGCTTTCCCCTTCCCTTCACCCTCCCCCCTCTCCCCCCTCCTCCACCCTCAACCCCTCTCGCATCAAACTAACTACCCCTTCCCCCCTCCCTTCCCCTTACCGCTCGCCTTCCCCTTCCCCTCCGACAACCCTCCCCCTCCCACAACCCCTCACCTCCCCATCATCCTCCCCACCCTTCCCCTCCCCCTTCCCCTCCCCTTCCCCCTATTCTCCGCCTCGCCACGCCTACCCCTCCCTTTCCTCTCCCCATCCCCTCCCGCACCCCTCCCCTTCCTCTTCCCCTGCTCCCTCCTCATCCCCTTCCATCCACTTGTCCCTCTCCTCCCCCTCACATTTCCCTTCCTCATCCCATTTCCCTCACCCTACCCTCCCCCTCCTCTTCACCTCCCCTTCCCCAGCTCCTACACCGCCCGACACCCCTCCCCCACCATCTTCCCCCTAGCTCACCCCTACTCCTACCCTTTAACCTCCCCCTCCCCCTCCCCTTCCTTCCACTCACCTCCCCCACAACCCCCTCCCCTTCACCAACACGTTCCCACTCCCTCTCTCTTCCCCTCCCCATCCCCCTCCCCCTCATCCTCCCCCTCTATTTCCTCCACCCCTTCCCCTCACCCACCCCCTCCCCTTCAACCTCTACTCCCTCTCTTCAACCTCACCCTCCCCTTGCATCTTTCTCCCCTCCCCTTCACACTTCCCCTTCCCCTCCTTCTCCCCATCTATCACCCCATCCCCTCCCATTTATCCTCCCCCTCAAAGTCCTCTTCCCCCTCCCCTCAACTGCCCCTCAACCCCTCCTCTTCCGCCTCCCACTCCCACTCCCCCTCACCAACCCCCTTCCCTTCCTCTCCCTCACCCCCCCTTCACCCTCACCCCTTCCGCTCACCCTCACACTCGCCTTCCCCGTTCCCACTCCCCTTCTCACTTCGCAACCCCTCCACTCACAGTCCGCTCATCCACCCCCTCTTCCTGACCCCCTTATTCCCCTCCACCTCCCATCCCCCTTCCCCTAGCTTTCCCCTCCCCTCCTCCTCCCATTCACCCACCCTTTTCCCCTCCTCATCCCTTCCCAGCCCCTTTCTCCTCTCCTCCCCTTCCCTCCCCATCCCCTTCCCCTCCCCCTCCCTCCAGCCTCCACACTATCCCCCCTTTCCACTCCACTCCCTCTCCCCTTCCTCTACCCATCCCCCCTCCTCCACTCCCATCCCCTTTCCCCTCTCCTCCCCATCCCCCTCGCCTTTCCCTTCCCCTTTCCCCCTACCCCTCATCCCCCCACTCTCTATCCCATTCTCCTCCCCCTCCCCTTCCCACCCCTCCCCATTCCCCACCCCTGCCGTTATCTCTCCCTCACCCCCTCCCCTCCCCTCCCTCTCCCCCCTCCCCCTCCCCTCTCTCTCCCCCTATGCTCCCCTTCCATAGATACATAGATACATAGAATATAGGTGCAGAAGGAGGCCATTCGGCCCTTCGAGCCTGCACCGCCATTCAATATGATCATATACTAGACCTTGGCCTCAGCAGTCAGCTGTGTCGGTGGATATTGGACTTTCTCAGTGAACGCCCACAGACGGTGAGACTTGGACCCTACACCTCGACATCCCTGACCCTCAGCACAGGAGCACCGCAGGGCTGTGTGCTCAGTCCGCTCCTCTACGCCCTATACACACATGATTGCTTGCCCCATCACCCCGCAAATAGGATCATAAAACTTGCGAACGATACAACCGTGGTGGGACTCATCTCAAATGGGAACGAGGTCGCCTATAATAATAATAATAATGGATGGGATTTATATAGCGCCTTTCTAATACTCAAGGCGCTTTACATCGCATTATTCATTCACTCCTCAGTCACACTCGGTGGTGGTAAGCTACTTCTGTAGCCACAGCTGCCCTGGGGCAGACTGACCGAAGCGTGGCTGCCAATCTGCGCCTACGGCCCCTCCGACCACCACCAATCACTCACACACATTCACACACAGGCAAAGGTGGGTGAAGTGTCTTGCCTATAGAGAGGAGGTGCACAGACCTCCTGAGTGGTGTGCTCATAACAATCTCTCTCTGAACACTAAAAAGACAAAGTAGATCATCAGTGATTTCAGGCGACATAGAGCGGAGTTCAGGCCACTGGAGGTAGGGGGCGAGGAGGTGGTGAGGATGCCTAGTTTTAAATTTCTGGGGATGAACATCAGTGAGGATCTTAAATGGTCTGTGAACTCTGCTGTAGTTGTAAAAAAGGCGCAACAGAGACTTTCCTTCCTCAGAACACTGAGGAAGGCCCATCTGTCTGCTAAACTGCTGGAGTCTTTCTACCGCTGTTCGGTAAAAAGCATACTGACTTACTGCATAACTGCCTGGTTTGGGAACTGTTCAGCAGCTGACAGAGCAGCTCTCCAGAGGGTGATAAAAACTGCCCAGCGTATCATTGGACTCCCCCCACCCCCTCTGGAGGACATTTACCACTCCAGATGTCGCAGCAGGACGTGTAATATCGTGAAAAACATTATACATCCTTGTCACCACCTTTTCACACTGCTGCCCTCAGGAAAAAGGTACAGGTCGCTAAAGTCACGCACTGCCAGACTCAAGAACAGATTTTACCCATCAGCAATCTTGGAACTGAACTCTGTCTCGGGAGCGGGTTATGGAGAAGGAAGGGGTGTGGGAGACAGTGTTAATTTATGTAAATGTGAATCCATGGGTGGGTTTGGGGAGGGAGGGAGTGTAAAACGTATCAGTATGTGAATGTTTGAAGTTCTTTTAAATGGAAAGACACAGTAATCTCGTTGTATGTGGCACATGCAATGACAATAAAGCATTCTGATTCTGATCCCTTTATCCACAAGGGCCACATCTAACCCACTCTTAAATATAGCCAATGAACTGACCTCAACTACACTCTGTGGCAGAGAGTTCCAGAGATTCACCACTCTCTCTGTGAAAAATATTTTTCTCATCTCGGTCTTAAAGGATTTCCCCCTTATCCTTAAGCTGTGACCCCTTGTCCTGGACTCCCCAACATCGGGAACAATCGTCCTGCATCTAGCCTGTCCAACCCCTTAAGAATGTTGTAAGCTTCGATAAGATCCCCCTTCCATCTCCTAAATTCTAGCGAGTTTAAGCCGACTCCCCTCCCCCTAATCCTCCCCTCCCCTCCCCTACCCCTGCCCTCCCCCTCCCCTCCCATTCCCCTCCCCTCCCCTTCCTCTCAGTCTACCTCACCACTGCCCCCTCCCCCTCCTCTCACCCTAATTTCCCCCTCACTCTCACTCTCACTCAAACCTCCCCACCCCCTCACCCCCTGCCCCCTCCGCCTCTCACACCTATCCCCTCCCCCACCCCCTCACTTTCCCCATCCACTCCCCCTCCCCTTCCCCTACCCCTCCCCCTCACAAACTAAACGTACTCACCAATCAAGATATGATTTATCACACAATGACATGCAGCAAAAGTATAATACTGTATCTCAACTATTTTTACACATTGCAATGAATACAATATATTATTATTTCTTTGCACTTCCAAACAAACATGTGGTTGGATTATTCAGCGTATGATCAACCTCGGTGAGACCAAGCGCAGGCTTGGCGATCGCTTCGCACAACACTTCCACTCAGATCGCTATACCCAACCTGATCTCCCGGTGGCTCAACACTTCAACTCGGCTTCCTATTCCGAAACCGACATTTCTCTACTGGGTCTCCTCCATGGCCAGAGTGGGGCCCACCACATATTGGAGGAGCAGCACCTCAGATTTGCTTGGGCAGTTTACACCTCAGCGGTTTGAACATTGGCTTCTCTAATGTCAGGTAATCCTTGCTTTCTCCCTCCTTCCCCTCCCATTACCAGCTCACCCACATCTTACTGCCTCCGCCTCGTCCTTTCTTTTTCGTGTCCCCCCGACATCAATCCGAAGAAGTGTCTCCACCCGAAACGTTGTCTATTACTTCGCTCCATAGATGCTGCATTACCCGCTGATTTTCTCCAGCTTTTTTGTCTAGCAATAGGATCCCACCACTGGCCACATCTTCCCACCTTCTCCCCGGTTGGCTTTCCAAAGATACCCCTCCCTCCGTACCTCCCTGGTCAATTCGTCCCTTCCCACCCAAACAAACCCCTCTCCTGGCACTTTCCCTTGCAACCACAGGAAATACTACACTTGTCGCTTTAACTCCAATCTTGACTACATTCAAGGACCCATGCAGACTTTCCAGGTGCGGCAGAGGTTCAGCTGCACCTCCTCCAACCTCATCTATTGCATGCACCGCTCCAGTTGGAAGCTGCTCTACATCGGTGAGACCAAGCGTTGGATTGGCGATCGCTTCGCCCAATATCTCCGCTCGGTCGGCAATAACCAACATGATCTCCCGGTGGCTCAGCACTTCAACTCCCCCTCCCATTCCGAATCCTACCTTTGTGTCCTGGAACTCTTCCGTGGCCAGAGTGAGGCGCACTGTAAATTGGAGGAGCAGCATCTCATATTTCGCTTGGGCAGTTTACACCCCAGCGGTATGAACATTCACTTCTTCAATTTCAGGTAATCCCTGCTTTCTCCTACCCTTCCCAGCTCTCCCTCAGCCCACTGACTCCGCATCTTACTTTCTTCATCCCGCCCCACCCCAACCTCACATCAGTCTGAAGAAGGGTCTCGACCCGAAACGTCGCTTATTTCCTTCGCTCCATAGATGCAGCCTCACCTGCTGAGTTTCTCCAGCATTTTTGTCTACCCATTCACACAAGTTCTGTTATCCCACTTCCCTCACCCACTCGCTACACATTAGGGGCAATTTTACAGAGACAAGTTAACCTACAAAGCCAATACGTCTTTGGGATGTGGGAGGAAACCCACACACTTGCAGGGGAATGTAGAAATTCAACACAGACAGTGCCCGAGAAAAGGATCGAACACAGATATCTGGCGTGTGAGGCAGCAAGTCCACCAGCTGTGCCACTATATTTTGTTTTCCAACACACAAAAAAATTATACGTTGATAACTTTAGTTAGTAAACAAATGAAAATATCCATTTTCTGTTATAAATATCCAAGTGACGCCATGTTCCCCTTTACAGCTACTATATGTTTTAATTCGATTCAAGACTGTGGGGAAGTACATAGGCCATAAAGTTGCTGCCTAAAAGTGCCAGAGACCCGGAATATGGGTGCTGTCAGCATAGAGTTTGCTCCTTTTCCCATTGATCACATGGGTTTACTCCGGGTGCCCTTGTTTCCTTCCACATTCCAAAGGTGTGCAGGAACCTATATCAGACCCAACCCAAAATGTAAAATGTTCCTTTTGTCCAGAGATTCTCTCTGACCTGTTGAGTCACTCCAGCTTTTTGTGTCTATCTTCAGTTTAAATCAGCATCTGCAGTTACTTCCTGCACACACGAAAGTATACGAGAGAACGTTATTAATCCCAGGAGATAAATTGTGTGTGTGTGTGTGTGTGTGTGTGTGTGTGTGTGTGTGTGTGTGTGTGTGTGTGTGTGTGTGTGTGTGTGTGTGTGTGTGTGTGTGTGTGTGTGTGTGTGTGTGTGTGCGCGCGTGTGCGTGTGTGTGTGTGCGTGTGTGTGTGCGTGTGTGTGTGTGTGTATAATATTTATTTACATATTTATATTTATACTAGACCAAATGCAGACGCGTTGGGTCTGTTTCTCCGACGCGCGTTTGCCGGAGGGGGGGACTGCGGCATCAGCCTCACACTAACCACCCCCAAATACACAGGCGGGTGTATGGGGAGAGAGGGAAACGGGGCGGGGAGAGAAGAGGAGAGGGTGGGGACAGGGGAGGCGGAAGGGGGAGAGAATGGGGAGGCAGAGGAGAGCGGGGTGGGGGAGAGGGAGGCGGAGGAGAGTGGAGAGTGCGAGGTGAGCGGGGAGGGCAGGAAGGGGTTAGAGAGGGTTAGGAGGTGGGAGAGCGGGGATGTTCGAGGTGGAGATAGAGGCTGTAGGGAAGGGTAGAGAGGGGTAGGGGAAGGGAGAGGGGGAGGGGATGTTAGGGGTGGATAGAGGGGACGAGGGGATGGGGAGAGGGGCTTAGGGAGGAAGAGGGGAGAGAGAGGGATGGCGAGGAAGAGAGATGGGGAGGGGACGAGTGGAGAGTGAGGGGGAGAGGGTTAGCGGGGAGTGGCGCAAGAGATAGGAGAAAGGGGTGGGGGAGTTGGGGAGAAGAGGGGTGGGGAAGGGGGAAGATACGGGGACGGGAGGTGGGAGTGGGTTGAGGAGAGGGAGATTGAGAGGGGGAGAGAGGGGGGAAGGGGAGTGGGAGTGGGAGAGGGGTTGAGACAGGGGTGGGGGAGGGGGGAGAGAGGGGTGGGGAAGGGGAGAGGGAGGACGGAGGGGAAGGAGGCGGGAGGGGAAGGAGGAGGGAGGAGGGAGATGGGGAAGTTTTGAGAGGGTGAGAGTGTGGAGGGAGGGGGAGAGTGGAAGGGGAGGGGAAAGAGTGGGGAGGTATGGGGAGAGGGGTAGGGGGGTGAGATGTGCAGAGGGGGTGTGGGTGGAGAGAGATGGGGGAAGGGATGGGAGAGGAGGGGTGAGGGGGTCAGGAAAGATGGGAGGAGGGGGAAGAAGGGTGTGGATAGAGGGAAGAGGGGGTAGAGAGGGGAGAAATGGGGGTTAGGGAGGGAAATGGGGGGAAGAATGGGGAGGGAGGTGGAGAGGGGTGAGAGAAGGGGGGAGACAGGAGAGTAAGGGGGTACGAATGGGGAGGGAGGTGGAGAGGTGACAGAGAGGGGGAGAGGGGAGAGATAGAGGATAAAGGGGTGGAAAGAGGGGAGAAAGAGGTTAGGAATGGGAAGGGAGGTGGAGAGGGGTAGAGGGAATAGTGGGGGAAGAGTGGAGAGGGAGTGGATGGGGAGGAGGCGAGACAGGTGCTGATGAGGAGGGAGAAGTGGGTGGAGAGAGAGGGGGGAAGAGCTGGGAGAGGAAGGGGATGAGGAAGGCTGGGAGAGGAAGAAGGGAGAGGAAGGGGGGAGAGGGAGCGTGAGGGGCGGAGAGGTAGCGAATGGAGAGAGGGAGTGGGGAGAAATTGAGGGGGGTGATGCGTCGTCAGAGGTGAGGGCTGGTAATTGAACGCAATAATGTGCTCACTGTGCCGGGGAGAGAGAGAGAAAGGGAGAGCGAGAACAAAGCATGCCGATGGAGAGAAAGCGGGGCGCGAAAGGAGGGAGCAGAAATCTGAGCTTCAGACGT
Source organism: Amblyraja radiata (assembly GCF_010909765.2). Classification (NCBI taxonomy): domain Eukaryota; kingdom Metazoa; phylum Chordata; class Chondrichthyes; order Rajiformes; family Rajidae; genus Amblyraja; species Amblyraja radiata. The sequence goes on from NW_022630900.1 coordinate 39,778, forward strand.
CGAGTACGGGGATGGGGGAAGGGGGGGCGGAGTGGGGGAGAGGAGGGGGAGAGGAAGGGGAGGAAGAGAAGAGAGGTGAAGGGGGGGTTGGAGCGGGGGGAGATGGCGGAGTGGGGGAGTGGAGGGGGAGAGGAAGGAGAGGATGGGGTGAGAGGTGAGGGGGGGAGGTTGGAGCGGGCGTGCATCAGTCGAGGCGCGGGCTGTGAAGAGAGAGTGGCAGAGAGAGAGAGGGGGGGGGGGGGACAGAGGGACTGTTGACGGGCGTGCGGCGTCTTCTTTTTGGCAACGGTCACGGCCCCATCCCATACTCCAGGTTTGGCCCCCACTCCAGCTGGTTAGAGAGTGTGAGGCCTCGCATCAAAAATGGCAGCGTTTTTGGAGCAAGGCGGGCGTCAGAAGCCGTTATGGTCGCTGGCCAGCAGGAGGCGACAAAATGAGTATGTGGGGGGGAGGGAGGATTTCATTTAAAAAAAGTGTACATAAAAAGCAAAAATGTTTTCAAGAGTGCCAAATCAGATGTAAAAGTGAATGAGCTAGCGACATGGAACAAGTAATGGAGTTTAATGGCGGAGTGCTGGCGTAGCATTGAATCAAAGGCCGAATCTGGCACCTACAAACACACCCAGCCAGAAACACACGCACACACACACACACACACACACACACACACACACACACACACACACACACACACACACACAGAACACAAACACAAAAACACACACATACACACAACAACACACACACACACACACACACACACACACACACACACACACACACACACACACACACACGCACGCACACACACACACACACACACACACACACGGAGTTTTAATATATAGATATTTATATATTATATAAATATATTTTTATGTTTTGTTTCCGCGTTTATTACATTGTTTACAGCGTACTATGTTTACATATTCTGTTGTGCTGCTGCAAGTAAGGATTTCATTGTTCTAACTGGGACGTGAGAGAATAAAACACTCTTGACGCTTGACTTACTCCGCTAATGTGTGGGATAGAACTAGAGTACGGGTGTTCGGTGGTCGGCATGGACTCGATGGGCCGAAGGGCCTGTTTCCGCACTGTATCTTTAAATTAAACTAAAAACACTAAAACCAGAGGGAGTCTAAAGAAGGGCCTCTACCCGAAACGTCACCCAATTTCTTCTATCCAGAGCTGCTTGTTGCTCCATGGAGTTCCCCCGCACAATTAAAGCATGGAATAGTCTTCACCCTACAATAGTTACCCAACCAGACACAACTAAATTTAAGGCAGCACTTTTTTTCCCCAATAACCCGTTTTTACTTAAGTCCAAGTCAAGAGTCAAGAGAGTTTTATTGTCATGTGTCCCAGATAGGACAATAAAATTCTTGCTTGCTGCAGCACAACAGAACATGTAAACATAATACAGAGCAGGAGATAAAAGTTCAGTGTTTTTATATACCATAGACCATATATATACACAATAAATATACAGATAAAATGCAATAAGCTGTTATTGTTCAGCTCTCCACCACCTCCAGTTCAAATTTAATTTAGAATATTTATGGAGGACCAGGAAACCAGAAGCAAGAGTTACTCCAGGGAGTTACTCCAGATCCAGGGTCAGGGAGTGGTTCTGCGTTCGTTTTCAGCGGTCGCGGCGAGGCAGTGACCGCAGTAACTCCATTCTTATAATCTCACTCTGTGTAAGAAGGAACATCAGATCCTGGTTGAAACCGAAGGTAGACACAAAATGCTGGAGTAACTCAGCGGGACAAGCCCCTTCTTCAGACTGAGAGTCAGGGGAGAGGGAGATACGGAGATAAGGGATCGCACCACCTGTTCCCCGTGTTCAAGAGACAAGAAAGAAGAAGACAGTGCAGATCAGTAGATGACTCGGGAGCTGGTGCAGGGGGTGGGGGATTCAGACATAGAGTCATACAGCATGGAAACAGGCCCTCTGGCCCAACTTCTTCATGCCCATGCCACATACACTCGTACTACCAGCCGGTGTTTGACCCATACCCCTGTAAAGATGAATTACACATGAATGTTAAACGTGACCATAGACTGCATCTTTGGAACTGATGTGTTACAATGCTGAGAGATACATTCTGCAATCTGCATCTTGCACTTTACTCCACATATTGACCTTGAGATTGACTTAATTAAACAAGGTCATAATAATAGGAGTAACATTAGGCATTTCGACCCAGCAAGTCTTTCTTCTGCCTTTTCCCCATATCCTCCAACATCTGTGCTAATCAAGAATCCATCTATCTCTGCCTTAATTATATCCAATGACGGCCTCCACAGCCTTCTGTGGCAAAACAAATCACAGATTCGCCACCCTCTGACTAAATAAATGTATTCTCAACACATTCCTAAATGAACGTCTTTTAAATCACAAGAGGCTATGACATCTAGTCCTAAACTCTTCCACTAGTGGAAACATCCTCTCCCTATCCACTCTGTCCAAGCCGTTCATTATTCTGTACGTTCCAATGTGGTCCCCACTTATTCATCTAAACTCCAGCGAGTACAGGCCCAGCGCCGATAAACACTGATCATAGATTAACCTACTCATTCCTGGAATCATTCTTGTAAACCTCCTCTGAACCTTCTCCAGAGCCAGCACATCTTTCCTCAAATATGGTGCCCAAAATTGCCCACAATATTCCAAATGTGGCCTGACCAGAGCCTTATAGACCCTTAACATTATATCCCTGTTTTTGTATTGAAGCTCTCTTGAAAAAAAAGCTAGCATTGAGTTTGCTTGTATAAACTTATCTGATTACATAGCATACAAAGCAAACCTTGACATTGTACCTCGGTACATGGGCAGAGCAATAAATAGAAAAGGTGCATTCATTCTGACCGGATTCTGTAGGTTTCCCAAAAGCCAGCTGAGGAACAGCAGAGGAACTGTGACAAGTCTCAGCTGATGCTTTGCGATGTCATGAGCTCAGTAAATGATGGAGTCTAAATGATAGACAATTTTACATAGGTGAGACTAAACGTTGACTAGGCCTTCGTTTTGATGAACACCTTCGCTCATTCTGCCTGGACCTACCTGCTCTCACGGTTACTAAACAATTTAATTCTCCTTCCAATTCCCACACATAACTTTCTGTCCAAGGTCTCCTCCATTGTCAGAGTGAGGTTAAACGCAAATTTGAGGAACCCAGTGGTATGAACATTGATTTCCCTAACTTCAAGTGACCCTTTCTTTCCCTCTCTCTCTCTATCCCTCCCCCACCCAAGTCGCACCAGCTTCACCCAACACGCAGCTAACAATGGCCAGTTTCCTTTCTCATCGTTACTTTTGACATAATTTTAATTCATTGTTCTTAATCTCTCTAATACATCGCCTATATCTCTCCCTTTTCTTATTCTAACCACTCTGAAGAAGGGTCTAGACCCGAAACGTCACACATACCTTCTCTCCCAACATCTGTAACATGTTTCCTGCATCTACCCAGTCCAATCCTCGAAGAGTTTTACATGTTACTACAAGATATCCTCTCATCCTTACAAATGTCAGCGTATACAAGCCCGGTCGACCCATTCTTTCATCATATTTCAGACCCGAAATCCCGCCAAACCTGGCGAACCTACGTTGTATTCCCCCTATAGCAAGAATGTCCTTCCTCAAATTAGGAGGCCAAAATTGTACACAATACTCCAGGTGGGATCTCATCAGGGCCCTGTACAACTGCAGTAGGACCTTCTTGCTCCTAAACTGAAACCATCCATGGTGTAGAAGTTGGGAGGTCATCGTACAGTTGTATAAGACGTTGATGAAGGTACATTTAGAGTATTGTGTTCAGTTTTGGTCACCGTGCAAATATGTTGTCAAACTGGAAAGGGTGCAGAGAAGTTTAACGAGGCTGTTGCTAAGATACGAGGGTCTGAACTATAGAGGGAGATTGTGCAGGCCAGGACATTATACCTTGGAGCGCAGGAGGGTGAGGAGTGAATTATAGAGATGTACAAAATCATGAGAGGAACAGATCAGGTGAATACACCGTCAGACGAGGGAATTAAATAACGAGTTAGATGAGGGAAATGTACAGTAAATGACGATTTAGATGAGGGAATTAAATGTAACATCTCTACGTTTGCGGATGACACATACTATAGCTATGGGGCAATGTGAGCTGCGAGCATGATGCTATGAGGCTGCAGGGTGACTTGGATAGGTTGGGTGAGTGGGCGGAAGCATGGCAGATGGAGTATAATGTGGATAAATGTGAGGTTATCCACTTTGGTGGCAGGAAAAGGAAGGCAGATTATTATCTGAATGGTGTCTGATTAGGACAAGCGGAGGTGCAACGAGACCTGGGTGTGTTTGCACATCAGTCACTTAAAGTAATCATGCAGGTACAGCAGGCAGTAAAGAATGCCAATGGCATGTTGGCCTTCATTGCGAGAGGATTTGAGTTTAGAAACAAGGAGGTCCTACTGCAATTGTACTGGGTGCTGGTGAGACCACACCTGGAGTATTGTGTGAAATGTTTGTCTCCAAATTTGACAAAGGACAATATTTCCATTGAGGGAGTGCAGTGTAGGTTCACGAGATTAATTCCTGGGATGGCGGGACTGATGTATGATGAAATAATGGGTCGACTGGGCTTGTATTCGCTGGAATTTTGAAGGATAAGAGAGGATTTTAAAGAAACATATACAATTCTTAGTGGATTATACAGGGTAGATGATGAGAATATGTTCCCGCTGTTGGGGGAGTCCAGAACCAGGGTCACAGTTTAAGAATTAGGACTGAGACGAGTAAATACATTTTTAAACCGGAGAGTTGTGAATCTGTGGAATTCTCTGCCACAGAAAGCAGTGGAGGCCAAACCTCTGGAAGTTTTCAAGATTGAGTTAGATTCAGCTCTTCGAGCTAAGGGAATCAAGGGATATGGGGGGAAAGCAGGAATGGGTACTGATTTTGGATGATCAGCCATGAGAGTATTGAATGGCTGTTCAGACACAAAGGGCCGAATGGCCTACTCTGAACCTATTTTATATCGTTCTTTATTTCTATCTTTCTTGTCTGGAAAAAAATAGTTGAATTGTTGACACTGAATGCAGATAGATCTCCAGGGCCTAATGGCCTGCATCACATAATACTCAAGGAGGATGTCCTCGAAATTCTGGATGCATTGGTGATCATTGTCCCTCTCCCC
>NW_022630901.1:0-44938 GCF_010909765.2 Amblyraja radiata
TAGTTTGCGCGCCCCCGAGGCTCCAATGCGCGCGCCCGCTCCGGACACACGCAGTGGGAAGGGCGCGGACCCTGGGGTCGAGACCGTTCGGCCCGTCGGCGCTGTGTGGGTGAGGGACAGTCAGGCCTTTCGGCCAACTTGATCCATGCCGACCACAAACTTCCCATCTCCAAGTAAATTCACAAAAGGCAGCATCAGTGAGAGAGAGAGAGAGAGAGAGAGAGAGAGAGAGAGAACTGGAGTAACTCAGTGGGTCAGGCAGCATCTGTGGGGGTGGGGGGGGGGGGGTGGGGGGGGGGGGGGGGTGGGAGGGGGAGGGGGGGGGGCGACCCAAAACACCGTCTGTCCATTCCCTCCAAGAAACGCTGCCTGACTCGTTCAGTTCCTCCAGCACTTTGTCCTTTGCCCCAGATCCCAGCATCTGCAGTTCCCAGTGTGCTCGCCATTGCCCCCCACACAATGCAGCCTTCAAGTCTGAAGAAGAAGTTTCAATCAGTGGAGTGTGAACGTTGACAATATCCTCCTGCGGTTTGTGCGCCACTTTCTGGAGACGGCGGGACTCGCAATCAACAGTTTGTGTCATCAACAAACTCCAATCACACGTTCGCTCCAGTGCTAACGGTGTTGAAAACTAACCTCATGACCCCAACACCGACCCCGCGGCCGCACGCTGACCCTCTCACTCTGTCCCCGGGACCCCTGGACACACTGACCCACCCCGGCCCGACCCCGCGGCCGTACACTGACCCATTGGTGTGGGGGGGTGACCTGAGGGAGTGAGGCCCTCGGTTGCAGGGAGACCGGGTGTGGGGGGGGGGGGGGGGGGGCAAGAAAGAAGGGGGAGTCTGGGAACCGGGGGGTGGGCGTGAGATATTGGGTGGGGGGGTGAGTCTGCATTAATTCGACATCCCTCTCTGTACCCAGCTCATCACCTGAACCTGACCAGCCATCTCCTGCCCCACCCCCACCCCCCAAATTGTTTGTTAAATCTGGTTTAGTGAAGATTTGAATTAATCCCATATTTTTGTTTAGTTTAGAGATACAGCACGGAAACAGGCCATTCGGCCCACCGAGTCCGTGCAGACCAGCGATCCCCGCACACTAATACTATCCAACACACAGGTCTGTGGAGTGTTGGGGGAAGCCGGAGCACCCGGGGAAAACCCACGAGGGTTATAAGGAGCTGGGATTTTTCCGTTTGATGGGGTGCTGGTCTTTCAATGTCGGGGTTGACACCGACCCCCCTCTCTCCTGCTTCACTCTGTGCTAAATGTTTCCGTTTTAAAATGTAGGTTACAAATATTTATGTTGTTTTTCAGTTATTTGTGAATATTCTGCACAGCGGGTAGAGCTGCTGCCTTGTGGTGCCAGAAATCCAGGTTCGACCCTGACCTCGGGTGCTGTCTGTGTGGAGTTTGCATGTTCTCCCTGTGACCACGTGGGTTTTCTCCAGGTGCTCCAGTTTCCTCCCACATCACTAAGACGTGCGGGTTTGCAGGTTAATTAGCCCATGTGTGTTGGCCGTGGGTGAGGGAGTGCGATCACGGAACCAGTGGATGCATGGACTCAGTGGGCCGAAGGGCCTGTTTCATAAGGTCATAAGTGATAGGAGTAGAATTAGGCCATTCGGCCCATCAAGTCTACTCCACCATTCAATCATGGCTGATCTATCTCTCCCTCGTAACCCCATTTTCCTGCCTTCTCCCCATAACCCCTGACACCCGCACTAATCAAGAATCTATCTATCTCTGCCTTAAATATATCCGCTGACTTGTGGCCTCCACAGCCGTCTGTGGCAAAGAATTCCACAGATTCACCACCCTCTGACTAAGGAAATTCCTCCTCATCTCCTTCCCAAATGAACGCCCTTTAATTCTGAGGCTGTGCCCTCTGGTCCTAGACTCTCCCACTAGTGGAAACATCCTCTCCACATCCACTCTATCGAGGCCTTTCACTATTCTGTACGTTTCAATGAGGTTCCCCCTCATTCTTCTAAACTCCAGTGAATACAGGCCCAGCGCCGACAGTACTGGGAGAGACTGGCCGGGCAGTGTCCACCATTCCCTGTGGCCTCCATCATTCTTCCTCCTCATCTCCTTCCCAAAGTCGTGCCTTTTATTCCTTCATTCTTTCCGTGCTGTATCTCTAATCCAATCAGGCATGATCTTGTCTGAGCCCCTTGTTCAAATAATGATTGTTTTTATTTCAGTTTTTCTTTCCTGTGGAATTGATGGGAATGAGAGAGGAGATTGAAGGCTGGACACTGAACATTAGTGTGGCCACTGGACATTAGTGTGGCCACTGGACATTAGTGTGGCCACTGGACATTAGGGTGGCCACTGGACGTTAGTGTGGCCACTGGACATTAATGTGGCCACTGGACGTTAGTGTGGCCACTGGACATTAATGTGGCCACTGGACGTTAGTGTGGCCACTGGACGTTAGTGTGGCCACTGGACATTAATGTGGCCACTGGACGTTATGGTGGCCACTGGACGTTACTGTGGCCACTGGACATTAGTGTGGCCACTGGACATTAATGTGGCCACTGGACGTTAGTGTGGCCACTGGACATTAATGTGGCCACTGGACGTTAGTGTGGCCACTGGACATTAATGTGGCCACTGGACGTTAGTGTGGCCACTGGACATTAGTGTGGCCACTGGACGTTAGTGTGGCCACTGGACATTAATGTGGCCACTGGACGTTAGTGTGGCCACTGGACATTAATGTGGCCACTGGACGTTAGTGTGGCCACTGGACATTAGTGTGGTTACTGGACATTAGTGTGGCCACTGGACATTAATGTGGCCACTGGACGTTAGGGTGGCCACTGGACGTTAGTGTGGCCACTGGACATTAGTGTGGCCACTGGACGTTAGTGAGGCCACTGGACGTTAGTGTGGCCACTGGACGTTAGTGGTGTGGCCACTGGACATTAATGGTGTGGCCACTGGACATTAGTGTGGCCACTGGACATTAGTGTGGCCACTGGACATTAGTGTGGCCACTGGACATTAGTGGTGTGGCCACTGGACATTAATGTGGCCACTGGACGTTACTGTGACCACTGGACGTTACTGTGGCCACTGGACATTGGTGTGGCCACTGGACATTAGTGTGGCCACTGGACATTAGTGTGGCCACTGGACATTAGTGTGGCCACTGGACATTAGTGTGGCCACTGGACATTAGTGGTGTGGCCACTGGACATTAATGTGGCCACTGGACGTTACTGTGACCACTGGACGTTACTGTGGCCACTGGACATTAGTGTGGCCACTGGACGTTAGTGTGGCCATTTGGTTTCTGTGGAGTAGAGCGAAGATGTCAGGAAGAGGTAAAACTGGTGGGAAAGTTCGCGCCAAAACAAAGACCCGTTCTTCCCGAGCTGGTTTGCAATTCCCTGTTGGACGAATCCATCGATTGTTACGAAAAGGTCACTCTGCTGAGCGCATTGGTGCTGGCGCTCCGGTTTATTTAGTGGCGGTGCTCGAGTACCTGACAGCGGAGATTTTAGAATTGGCGGGAAACGCGGCCCGCGACAACAAGAAGACCAGGATCATCCCCCGCCACCTGCAACTCGCCGTCCGCAACGATGAGGAGCTCAACAAGCTGTTGGGTGGGGTCACCATCGCCCAGGGTGGGGTTTTGCCCAATATCCAGGCTGTACTGCTGCTCAAGAAAACCGGCCAACAAAGCAAAGTTTATGTCTAAATGACATCAACATAATTCAACTGGACATTAGTGGTGTGGCCACTGGACATTAGTGTGGCCACTGGACATTAGTGGTGTGGCCACTGGACATTAGTGGTGTGGCCACTGGACATTAGTGGTGTGGCCACTGGACATTAGTGTGGCCACTGGACATTAGTGGTGTGGCCACTGGACATTAGTGGTGTGGCCACTGGACGTTAGTGTGGCCACTGGACGTTAGTGTGGCCACTGGACATTAGTGTGGCCACTGGACGTTAGTGTGGCCACTGGACGTTAGTGTGGCCACTGGACATTAGTGGTGTGGCCACTGGACATTAGTGTGGCCACTGGACATTAGTGTGGCCACTGGACATTAGTGGTGTGGCCACTGGACATTAGTGGTGTGGCCACTGGACATTAGTGGTGTGGCCACTGGACGTTAGTGTGGCCACTGGACATTAGTGTGGCCACTGGACGTTAGTGTGGCCACTGGACATTAGTGTGGCCACTGGACGTTAGTGGTGTGGCCACTGGACGTTAGTGTGGCCACTGGACGTTAGTGTGGCCACTGGACATTAGTGTGGCCACTGGACATTAGTGTGGCCACTGGACATTAGTGGTGTGGCCACTGGACATTAGTGGTGTGGCCACTGGACATTAGTGTGGCCACTGGACGTTAGTGTGGCCACTGGACGTTAGTGTGGCCACTGGACATTAGTGGTGTGGCCACTGGACATTAGTGGTGTGGCCACTGGCCGTTAGTGTGGCCACTGGACATTAGTGTGGCCACTGGACATTAGTGTGGCCACTGGACATTAGTGGTGTGGCCACTGGACATTAGTGGTGTGGCCACTGGACATTAGTGTGGCCACTGGACGTTAGTGTGGCCACTGGACGTTAGTGTGGCCACTGGACATTAGTGGTATGGCCACTGGACATTAGTGGTGTGGCCACTGGCCGTTAGTGTGGCCACTGGCCGTTAGTGTGGCCACTGGACATTAGTGTGGCCACTGGACATTAGTGTGGCCACTGGACGTTAGTGTGGCCACTGGACCATAACTGGGTGTGAGATTCCTACATCCCAGAGAGAAATGATCAGGTTGTGAAACTGGGAGTTTGTAATAGATACTTTGGAAGGAGTTGCCAACAATTGGGCAATTTCTCTTAATGACAATGTCTGTCCTAAAAATTCTTTCGGAAAACTCTTTTTCATATGTTAGTGATTTTCCTTGTAAAATGCAATTGAGCAGTGGGGGCAATCTGTTCGTAAGGTCATAAGTTGTAGGAGTAGAATTAGGCCATTCGGCCCATCAAGTCTACTCTGCCATTTAATCAAGGCTGATCTATCTTTCTCTCTCAACCCCATTTACTTTGACTTTGATTCTCCTGCCTTCTCTCTGACACCTGTAAATCTCAACTTTAATAATACTGAAAGACTTGGCCTCCACAGCCGTCTGTGGCAATAATTTCCACAGATTCATCACCCTCTGGCTAAATAAATTCCTCCTCATCTCCTTCCTAAATGACCGTCCTTTAATTATGAGGCTGTGCCCTCTGGTCCTAGACTCTCCCATGAGTGGAGACATCCTCTCCACATCCACTCTATCCAGGTCTTTCACTATTCGGTAAGTCATTTCTGGGATCATTCTTGTAAACTTCCTCTGGACGCTCTCTAGAACCAGCACATCCTTCCTCAGATACGGGACCCAAAACTACTCACAATATTCCAAACGTGGCCTGACCAGCGCCTTATAGAGCCTCAGCGTTACATCCCTGTTTTTGTATTGTAATCATCTGGAAGATAAATGCTAGCATTGTGTTTGCCTTCCTTACTACCAACTTGCAAATTAACCTTTTAGTAATCCTGCACCAGTCTCCCAAGTCCCTTTGCACCTCCGATTTCTGGATTCTCACCCCATTTAGAAAATAGTCTACGCCTTTATTCCTGTGACCAGAATGCATGACTCCACACTTTGCTACACTATATTCCATCTGCCACTTCTCTGCCCGCTCTCCCAACCTGTCCATGTACTTCTGCAGAGTCCCTGCTTTCTCTACACTACCTGCCCCTCCACATATTCAACAGCAAACTTGGCCACAAAGCCTTCAATCCCCTTCGTCCAAATCATTAATATACAACGTGAAGAGTAGCGGCCCCAGCACCGAGCCCTGCGGAACTCCACTAGTCACTGGCAGCCAACCAGAAACAGCCCCCTTCATTGCCACTCTTTGCCTTCTGCTATCCAGCCAACCTGCTATCCATGCTAGTATCTGCCCTTTGATGCTGTGGGCTCTCATCATCCTTAGGGGTGGGGTGGTGGGGGTGGTGGGGGGTGGGGGTGGGGGGGGGGAAGGTGCTGTCGGGGGAGTGGGTCAGTTGTGCAATGCACCCTGTAGCTGGTACTTTCAACATCTGCAGTAAGATGCTGCAGATGTTCTACAAATCGGTGGTGGCCAGTGGCATCTTCTTCACTGCCGTGTGCTAGGGCAGCAGGGCGAAGGCCGTGGACACCAACATGATCAATGTTCATCAGGAAGGCTGGCTCTGTCCTGGGGGTGGGGGGGGGGGGTGTTGGATTCATGGTCTTGGAGGGGAGGATGCTCCTCAAACTGTGGAGCATCCTGGACAATACAACTCACCCCCTCCATGACACACTGGTCAACATGAGGAGCACCTTCCACAACAGACTGGTTCCGCTGTACAACTCCTCCTGCATCTATGGTGGGGTACAAACTGGTGCACTGTGCCCCGGTGGTGGGTCAAGCGGTTAACTGTGGACGGGATGCAATCTAACGGCTGCTCTGGTTACTGTCACGTGTACCGAGGTACAGTGAAAAGTTTTGTGTGCGATGTGGAGCTTCTCGATCTTGTTGAGGCGGTGTTCACCCAGGCCTGTGGAGAGATCCATCACACTCCAATATAGAATACAAACTACAGCAGCAAGGTTGCTGCAGACGCTTCCACCGTGCGCTGTGTCTAGATCCACACGCCCAGATTACTGACATTATTTATTTACCATGACATCCACTTCAAGCACCATTTTAACCTGGTAAGTTGCTGCCTCGATGCATTGAAGGGTCCCATTCCACACCTGAGCCTTGCAACTGGAGCTCATGTGTGTGTGTGTGGGGGGGGGGGGGGGTTTAACACAGGACCCCTTGCCTCTGGTCTGCTCTGTTATCCAGTGTGTCCTCGGCCACTCCAGGTCAGTGATGGTCACTGGGACCCCCAGGGTGCGGACAGTGGGACCCCCAGGATGCGGACAGTGGTCAGTGATGGTCAGTGGGACCCCCAGGGTGCGGACAGTAGTCAGTGATGGTCAGTGGGACCCCCAGGGTGCGGACAGTGGTCAGTGATGGTCAGTGGGACCCCCAGGATGGGGACAGTGGTCAGTGGGACCCCCAGGATGGGGACAGTGGTCAGTGATGGTCACTGGGACCCCCAGGATGCGGGCAGTGGGACCCCCAGGATGGGGACAGTGGTCAGTGGGACCCCCAGGATGGGGACAGTGGTCAGTGGGACCCCCAGGATGGGGACAGTGGTCAGTGATGGTCAGGGGCAGGTGTTGTACAATATCATTGCCCGGCACTGGAGCAGTGTCACTCTCAGCCCAGTGTGAACAAGTGTGTGATTTGTAACTAATCACCATGTTGCTGTTGTGAGCATCGTATATATTGATTCAGGGGGTTACCATCGCAGGCAAAACTGCTCCTGCCAGCCCGTGTCACCCAGCATAGTTCATGTGATAGGTGCAGAATTAGGCCATTCAGCCCATCAGGCTGTCTCTATCCTGTTACATCGATGGCCTGGTCTCTATTTGCTGCTTCACTGAGACCAGGGATCGAGGGAGAGAAGGGTCTAGTCTGAAGAAGGGTCTCGACCCAAAACATCATCAATTCCTTCTCTCCACAGATGCTGCCTGACCCACTGAGTTACTCCAGCACTCTGTGAAACGTCACCTATCCATGTTCTCCACAGATGCTGCCTGACCCACTGAGTTACTCCAGCACTCTGTGAAACGTCACCTATCCATGTTCTCCACAAATGCTGCCTGACCCAGGGGCCACAGTTTAAGAATAAGGGGTAAGCCATTTAGAACGGAGACGAGGAAACACTTTTTCTCACAGAGAGTTGTGATTCTGTGGAATTCTCTGCCTCAGAAGGCGGTGGAGGCCGGTTCTCTGGATGCTTTCTAGAGAGAGCTAGATAGGGCTCTTAAAAATAGCGGAGTCAGGGGATATGGGGAGAAGGCAAGAATGGGGTACTGATTGGGGATGATCAGCCATGATCACATTGAATGGCGGTGCTGGCTCAAAGGGCCGAATGGCGTACTCCTGCACCTATTGTCTATTGTCTGACCTGCTGAGTTACTCCAGCACTCTGAAATGTCACTGATAAGGCATTTGATAAGGTCCCACAAAGGAGATTAGTGGGCAAAATTATGGCACATGGTATTGGGGGTAGAGTGCTGACATGGATAGAGAAGTGGTTGGCAGGCAGGAAACAAAGAGTAGTGATTAACGGGCCCCTTTCAGAATGGCAGGCAGTGACTAGTGGGGTACCGCAAGGCTCGGTGCTGGGACCGCAGCTATTTACAATATACATCAATGATTTGGATGAAGGGATTCAAAGTAACATTAGCAAATTTGCAGATGACACAAAGCTGGGTGGCAGTGTGAACTGTGAGGAGGATGTTATGAGAATGCAGGGTGACTTGGACAGGTTGAGGGAGTGGGCAGAAGCATGGCAGATGAAGTTTAATGCAGATAAATGTGAGGTTATCCACTTTGGTGGCAAAAACAGGAAGGCAGATTACTATCTAAATGGCGGCAAATTGGGGAAAGGGGAAGTACAATGGGATCTGGGGGTCCTTGTACATCAGTCTATGAAAGTAAGCATGCAGGTACAGCAGGCAGTGAAGAAAGCGAATGGCATGTTGGCCTTAAGAACAAGAGGAATCGAATATAGGAGCAAACAGGTCATTCTGCAGTTGTACAGAGCCCTAGTGAGACCACACCTGGAGTATTGTGTGCAGTTTTAATCCCCTAATTTGAGGAAGGACATTCTTGCTATTCAGGGAGTGCAGCGTAGGTTTACAAGGTTAATTCCCGGGATGGCGGGACTGTCATATGCTGAGAGAATGGAGCAGCTGGGCTTGTGCACTCTGGAGTTTAGAAGGATGAGAGGGCATCTCATTGAAACATATAAGATTGTTAAGGGCTTGAACACACTAGAGGCAGGAAACATGTTCCCGATGTTGGGGGAGTCCAGAACCAGGGGCCACAGTTTAAGAATAAGGAGTAGGCCATTTAGAACGGAGACGAGGAAACACTTTTTCACACAGAGAGTTGTGAGTCTGGAATTCTCTGCCTCAGAGGGTGGCGGAGGCCGGTTCTCTGGATGCTTTCAAGAGAGCTAGATAGAAACATAGAAAATAGGTGCAAGAGTAGGCCATTCGAGCCTGCACCGCCATTCAATATGATCATGGCTGATCATCCAACTCAGTATCCTGTACTTGCCTTCTCTCCATACCCCCTGATCCCTTTAGCCACCAGGGCCACATCTAACTCCCTCTTAAATATAGCCAATGAACTGGCCTCAACTACCTTCTGTGGCAGAGAATTCCAGATTCACCACTTTCTGTGTGAAAAATGTTTTTCTCATCTCGGTCCTAAAAGACTTTCCCCTTATCCTTAAACTGTGACCCCTTGTTCTGGACTTCCCCAACATCGGGAAAGGATGTACTAGCCCTGGAGGCAGTGCAGCGAAGGTTTACAAGATTAATTCCTGCAATGAGGGGATTGACATATGAGGAAAGGTTAAGTAGGCTGGAACTCTACTCTTTGGAGTTTAGAAGAATGAGAGGCGATCTCATTGAAACATATAAGATCGTGAGGGGCCTTGATCGGGTGGATGCACCGAGGATGTTCCCAATGATCGGGGAAACTAGAACTAGGGGACATAGTTGCAGAATAAGGGGGGGCTCTTTTAAAACTGAGATGAGGAAGAACTTCTTCACCCAGAGGGTGGTTAATTTATGGAATTCACTGCCCCAGGGAGCAGTGGAAGCAGAAACTTTAAATATATTTAAGACTAAAATAGATGGTTTTTTAGCTGCCAAGGGGATAAGGGGCTACGGGGAGAGGGCAGGGATATGGACCTAGGTATGGTTAGTATAGTAAGACCTGAGTGATCTCCTGGACAAGTGTCGATCGCCTGGATTGGGGTCGGAGAGGAATTTCCCGGATTTTTTTCCCGAATTGGACCTGGGTTTTTATCCGTTTTTTTGCCTCCCCCAGGAGATCACGAGGTTCTTGGGGTGGAGAGGGGTGATAGCGGTATAAAGGGGAGGGTAGTGTCTTGTGTTCTGTGTCTTGTGTCTACTGTTTGTGGGTAAGTGTGTCTGTTTAGTGTTCTGCCATGAGCGAATGGCGGTGCGGGCTCGACGGACCTGGTGGTCTACTCTCGCACCTACTTTCTATGTTTCTATGTTTCTAACAATCTTCCTGCATCTAGCCTGTCCAACCCCTTAAGAATTTTGTAAGTTTCTATAAGATCCCCCCCTCAATCTTCTAAATTCTAGCGAGTACAAACCAAGTCTATCCAATCTTTCTTCATATGAAAGTCCTGACATCCCAGGAATCAGTCTGGTGAACCTTCTCTGTACTCCCTCTATGGCAAGAATGTCCTTCCTCAGATTAGGAGACCAAAACTGTACGCAATACTCCAGGTGTGGGCTCACCAAGACCCTGTACAACGGTAGTAGAACCTCCCTGCTCCTAGACTCAAATCCTTTTGCTATGAATGCTAACATACCATTCGCTTTCTTCACTGCCTGCTGCACCTGCATGCATACTTTCAATGGCTGGTGTACCACGACACCCAGGTCTCGTTGCATCTCCCCTTTTCCTAATCGGCCACCATTCAGATAATAATCTATTTTCCTGTTTTTGCCACCAAAGTGGATAACCTCACATTTATCCACATTATACTGCATCTGCCATGCATTTGCCCACTCACCCAGCCTATCCAAGTCACCTTGCAGCCTCTTAGCATCCTCCTCACAGTTAACACTGCCCCCCAGCTTCGTGTCATCCACAAACTTGGAGATGTTGCATTCAATTCCCTCGTCCAAATCATTAATATATATTGTAAATAGCTGGAGTCCCAGCACTGAGCCTTGCGGTACCCCACTAGTCACTGCCTGCCATTGTGAAAAGGACCCATTTACTCCTACTCTTTGCTTCCTGTTTGCCAGCCAGTTCTCTATCCACATCAAAACTGAACCCCCAATACCATGTGCTTTAAGTTTGTATACTAATCTCTTACGTGGGACCTTGTCAAAAGCCTTCTGAAAGTCCAGATATAACGCATCCACTGGTTCTCCCTTATCCACTCTACTAGTTACATCCTTGAAAAATTCTATAAGATTTGTCAGACATGATTTACCTTTCATAAATCCATGCTGACTTTGTCCAATGAATTCACCACTTTCCAAATGTGCTGCTATCCCATCTTTAATAACTGACTCTAGCAGTTTCCCCACTACCGACGTTAGACTAACTGGTCTGTAATTCCCCATTTTCTCTCTCCCTCCCTGTTTAAAAAAGTGGGATTACATTAGCTACCCTCCAATCCTCAGGAACTACTCCAGAATCTAAAGAGTTTTGAAAAATTATCACTAATGCATCCACTATTTCTGGGGCTACTTCCTTAAGTACTCTGGGATGCAGCCAATCTGGCCCTGGGGATTTATCGGCCTTTAATCCATTCAATGTACCTAACACCACTTCCCTGCTAACCTGGATTTCACTCAGTTCCTCTATCTCATTTGACCCCCGGTCCCCTGCTATTTCCGGCAGATTATTTATGTCGTCCTTAGTGAAGACAGAACCAAAGTAGTTATTCAATTGGTCTGCCATGTCCTTGTTCCCCATGATCAATTTGCCTGTTTCTGACTGCAAGGGACCTACATTTGTTTTAACTAATCTTTTTCTCTTCACATATCTATAAAAACTTTTGCAGTATAGGGCTCTTAAAGATAGCGGAGTCAGGGGATATGGGGAGAAGGCAGGAACGGGGTACTGATTGTGGATGATCAGCCATGATCACATTGAATGGCGGTGCTGGCTCGAAGGGCCAAATGGCCTACTCCTGCACCTATTGTCTATTGTCATCTATCCATGTTCTCCACAGATGCTTGACCACTGGAGGTCCACATGGAGTAGGTTTGGAGTGTGTGCCATGGCGCTGTTCAAGCTTGTGGTGGTGACCGGATATATATAATTACAGTCGTCCAGTTTTACACTTGTACTGAAAATCAAAACAATCTGCAGATGCAGCTGGACACTAAAAGCTGGAGTAACTCAGCGGGACAGGCAGCATCTCTGTAGAAGGGTCCCGACCCGAAACGTCATTCTGTCCAAAAATGCTGCCTGTGCCGCTGAGTCACTCCAGCTTTTTGTGACTATTTGCAGATGTTGAAATCTTGAGTTAAAACAGAAAATGTTGTAAACACTGGAGTAACTCAGTGGGTCAGCTCAGTGCAGCATCTGCAGCTAACTCTCTCACAAAGGAGCTGAGATCCAAGACATTGGCTGTTTTTCCCCGTTCCCCGTAGATATTGCCCGACCTGTTGTCACATTATAATGGACTTACCGTCCGGAGTCTGGGATCCCTTCGCCGGGGATCGCCGGAGAAGAGCTCCGACCGCCAGCCTGCGGCCTATAACATCCTGAAGCCGCGGTCTCCGGTAGGAAAGTGCTGATTCGGGACCTCCAAGCCGCGGAGTGTGTTTGACCGTCCCGACGTCGGAGTTTGGATCATCCCGACGAGAGGGCCTGTACATCCGTAGCGGCGACTACAGAGGGTTCATGGTCCCAACCACGGGTGAACAAAGGAGGAGGACTGGCTGAACTAAGTTGCCTTCCACCACAGTGAAGAATGCTGTGGTGGATGTCTTGTGTTAAATTCTATTGTGTGTTGTTTTTAAGTATCGCTGCTGGCAAATTCATTTCACTGCACCTTCAGGTGTATGTGACGAATGAGATTGACTTTGCATCGGACTTTGTGCCCACTGCCAGCTCCTGTTACAGCAGCTCAGCCACATAAACCTGTTCCTACGCACTGTTGTAAATACACCATCGCAATTTATTTAAAATCCATGCAAATCCAATATAAAATGACATACAAAGTACAGCAGCAAAGTGGAGAAACAGACCCATCCAACCTACATGATTATGTGGATCCACACGCCCAGATTACTGCCAGCATTCATTACCATGTCTCAGATGGACATTTAAAAGCACCATTTTAACCTGGAAAGTTGCTGACTCTGGAAGGCACAGAGTGCAAACACAACACTGAAGGCAACTCTCATACATATCTTCCATTGAATAAAGCCGATTACACCAGAGACAAAGAATTATTTGATCATTTGCAGAATTACTGGAAAGTCAAGCTAAAAGTCAATTTAAAAAAAGGTTATTACCAGAGATTGAAAATATGGGATATATTGTGTTCCAATTCACACAGTGAGGCCCAGCACCGACAGCAGCTTGCGTTTCCCTCCCACACCATCACCGGCCGGAGAGACTGACCAGCTCAGCGTACACCCACCCTGACCATCACTGGCCAGAGGGACTGACCGGCTCAGCGTACACCCACCCTGACCATCACCGGCCGGAGGGACTGACCGGCTCAGCGTACACCCACCCTGACCATCACCAGCTCAGCGTAAAGCCACCCACACCATCACCGGCCGGATGGACTGACCGGCTCAGCGTAACCACCGCCTCCTGTCCCAGTCAGTGCAGAACAAGATGTAACCAACTCATGCCACCTGTCCACAGCAGAACATAGTGTCCAGTCCAGACCTCGGTCACCAGTTCATCAACTGCCCCCCACAGTCTCCCCCCACAGTCTAACCCTCACCCACACACTGGGGGCCCTCTAACCCCTCACCCCGCACGTCTTTGGGATGTGGGAGGAAACTGGAGCACCCAGGGGAAACCCACGCGGTCACAGGGAGAACGTGCAAACTCCACACAGACACACAGTGCCGGAGATGGGGATGGAAGCAGGGTCTCTGGTACTGTGAGGCAGCAGCACTACCCGCTGCGCCACCGTGCCGCCCACACCACCCAGTTTCCCCAGATTCCAACATAATGAGGTGCCCAGTCCCTGGACGTCCTGGACCAAGTTAGGACACATCCCACAGGGGGTCAAAGTGGACTTTCCGTTCACCAGCCAAAGCTTCAATCAGAGTTGACACACAAACCTGGGTAACACACGTGTGTGTGGGCTGGGGATCACACGCGTGTGGGCTGGGGATCACACGTATGTGTGGGCTGGGGAACACGTATGTGGGGGCTGGGGAACACGTGTGTGGGGGCTGGGGATCACATGTGTGGGGGCTGGGGAACATGTGTGTGCTGGTCTGGGGATCACACATGTGCTGGGCTGTGGACTACACATGTGTCAAGCTGGAGACCACGTGTGTCGGGCTGGGATTTGCTGAACACGGATGTGCGCTGGGCTAGAGACCACACGCGTGTTGTCTGGGGAACACGGTCCTTGGCGTGTCCCACTGAATGTCGGCACGGACACGGAGGATGGATGGATCCCATGGTGACCGGCTGAGGGTCTGAGGCCTCTTTGTGGTGGCTCAAGGTGCCACCCCAATGCATGGGTCTGCTGTTGGTGGGGATCAATGGTCAGCATGCACTCAATGGGCCGAAGGGTCTGTTTCCAGCGGGTATGATGGATGAGGAGCAGGGAAGTAGGTGTGGAGGTGGGGTGAGGTAGTGAGTGACTGGACGTCGGTGATCTGTGGTTCTGGGGCGGGAGTGGACGTCCGTGATCTGTGGTTCTGGGGCGGGAGTGGACGTTGGTGATCTGTGGTTCTGGGGCGGGAGTGGACGTCCGTGATCTGTGGTTCTGGGGCGGGAGTGGACGTTGGTGATCTGTGGTTCTGGGGCGGGAGTGGACGTCCGTGATCTGTGGTTCTGGGGCGGGAGTGGACGTTGGTGATCTGTGGTTCTGGGGCGGGAGTGGACGTCCGTGATCTGTGGTTCTGGGGCGGGAGTGGATGTTGGTGATCTGTGGTTCTGGGGCGGGAGTGGATGTTGGTGATCTGTGGTTCTGGGCGGGAGTGGATGTTGGTGATCTGTAGTTGTGGGCGTGAGTGGATGTTGGTGATCTGTGGTTCTGGGGCGGGAGTGGATGTTGGTCTCAGGTGGGGTTCATGCCCAAGGCCATCCTCATGCGCTCGTACACCACGTAGCTGATGCTGACGGCAGGGATGACCTTCATGAAGTTGGGAGCAAGCCCACGGTAGAGGCCAAAGGGACCCTCTTTGGCCACAATGTCCTGGAACATTTGCTTCATGCTGCGTTGCTGTGCTCCCTCCAACGATGCTGCAACAACAGTGGTACCTGGTCAATGAAACATGCGGCAGGAGTAATGTTCCCTTGTTACCCGCGAGGGGGCTGGGCTGAAGGTTACCCCAACTACCAGACACACCCTGGGGCAGAAATGGAGGCACTTCCTGGTCTGGACCACCTCGACTTTTAGTGGAACTTAAAAAACAAAAATGCTGGGAATACTTGTATCAGGCCACTGGGCCCCTCCAGCCTGTCCCACCCCCACCCCCACCCCCACCGTGATCAGGGCTGATCTGCCCCAGGCCACTGGGACCCTCCAGCCTGCCACATCCCCACCCCCACCGTGATCAGGGCTGATCTGCCCCAGGCCACTGGGACCCTCCAGCCTGCCACATCCCCACCCCCACCGTGATCAGGGCTGATCTGCCCCAGGCCACTCGGCCCCTCCAGCCTGTTGCACACCCACCCCCACCCCCATCCCCCAAGGGCAGTGAAGGGCAAGACAGGGAACTACAGGCCAGTGAGCCTGTGTCAGTGGTGGAGAAGTTACTAGAAGGGATTGTGACCGAGAGGCAGAGACATTCCCGGGATGACGGGACTGTCATATGCTGAGAGAATGGAGCAGCTGGGCTTGTACACTCTGGAGTTTAGAAGGATGAGAGGGCATCTTATTGAAACATATAAGATTATTAAGGGTTTGGACAGGCTAGAGGCAGGAAACAAGTTCCCAATGTTGGGGGAGTCCAGAACCAGGGGCCACAGTTTAAGAATAAGGGGTAAGCCATTTAGAACGGAGACGAGGAAACACTTTTTCACACAGGGTTGTGAGTCTGTGGAATTCTCTGCCTCAGAGGGCGGTGGAGGCTGGTTCTCTGGATACTTTCAAGAGAGAGCTAGATAGGGCTCTTAAAGATAGCGGAGTCAGGGGATATGGGGAGAAGGCAGGAGCGGGGTACTGATTGGGGCCATGATCACATTGAATGACGGTGCTGGCTCGAAGGGCCGAATGGCCTACTCCTGCACCTATTGTGACAAGGGGCAGTCAGTGCGTCTCTGTGTGGAGAATCTAGTCTCACCAGGAGGATTGACCACGGCAGGACAGTGGACATGGTGTCCATGGACTTTACAAAGGGGTAACAGCTCACCTTGTGCCTACATGCTTGTGTGGACCGGGGGGGTAGCTGGCCTGTTGACCACAGTGTGTGGGAGGGGGAGGTGTACGGATGGGGGGGGGGGTGGTGTATGGGGGGGGGAGGTGTACGGATGGGGGGGGGTGTATGGGGGGGGGTGTACGGATGGGGGGGGGGGGTGTGTGTATGGGGGTGGGGGGTGTATGGGGGGGGGGGTTAGGGGTAACAGCTCACCTTGTGCCTGCATGCGGGTGCGGACCAGGGCCAGGGGATAGCTGGCCAGTTGACCACAGGTGCTGGAGACGGTACCACACCCCAGCAGGACCAAGATCCCTGGGTTTGCGGAATCCTTGGCGTATTTGTTGAGCCAGGTCTGCTTCAATGTCTGCAGGCAGAGGAGAGGAGAGGATGGGTGAGAGGTAAATACAATGACATAGCTCTGTGTACAATCCCATCCTCTACACATCTGGTGAATGCACCACACCAACACCTGCACTGCAGGGGACATGACCTTGAGCTCGTCCTGTTAGCTGGTGTAACTGCACGAGAGGTCTACTCGCTCCAGTGTGTCAGCGTGGCCAGACTGAATCCACACCCTTTCTCAACTAGAGCTCCATGCATTATGATTACAACATCGCCTCTGACATCATTCAGCCCATCCCATTAGCTGAGGCCAGAGTGGCCTTTGTTTTCATGTCCAACCCCTGGTGAATCTGAGCAAGATTCTATGACTGGTGTCAGCTCGTTTCCAGCTCCTGTTTATAAAGCTGGAATCACCACCACTGCCTGTCGTTGGATGGTGCAGATGCTGGAGATCTCAAACACAAACCAATACACAGTACATCTCATGAACAGACCCTTCGGCCCACTATGTCTGTACTGCCCATGGTGTAAATGTCAACTAATCCCAGCAACTTGCCATGGCTTACGTTAAATCCTTCATTCCCTGCCCATTAAATGCGAGTCTAAATACCTCTCAAACCACATTGTTTAAGAAGGAACTGCAAATGCTGGAATATCAAAGGTAGACAAAAATGCTGGAGAAACTCAGCGGGTGAGGCAGCATCTGTGGAGCGAAGGAATAGGTGACGTTTCTGGTTTCGACCCAAAACGTCACCTTACCCGCTGAGTTTCTCCAGCATTTTTGTCGACCTCAAATCAGATTGATATGTTGCGGCATCTACCCAAGTGAAACTTTCCAGCCATTCACTGCTCTTGGTGTGAATAACGCCCCATAAATCTCTCTGACAAAGGTGGGTGCCTGGGGAGGAGGCCGGTGTTGTAGTGGTGTTTAAAAAGCTGAGATAAGATCAACGATGTGCAAGGAGTGTAGGGGCATGGATCATGTAGTTCAACCTGACCAACATCATGGTCAGCACAGACATTGTGGGCCGAAGGGCCTCTTCCTGTGCTGTACTATAGACAATAGGTGCAGGAGTAGACCATTTGGCCCTTTGAGCCAGCACCGCCATTCAATGTGATCATGGCTGATCATCCACAATCAGTACCCCGTTCCTGCCTTCTCCCCATATCCCCTGACTCCGCTATCTTTAAGAGCCCTATCTAGCTCTCTCTTGAAAGTATCCAGAGAACCGGCCTCCACCGCCCTCTGAGGCAGAGAATTCCACAGACTCACAACTCTGTGAGAAAAAGTGTTTCCTCGTCTCCGTTCTAAATGGCTAAACTGTGGCCCCTGGTTCTGGACTCCCCCAACATTGGGAACATGTTTCCTTCATTGGACAACATTCATCCCAGGAGTTACCCTGGTCACTCTGCAGTCGGAGTTGCCCTGGTCACTCTGCAGTCGGAGTTGCCCTGGTCACTCTGCAGTCGGAGTTGCCCTGGTCACTCTGCAGTCGGAGTTGCCCTGGTCACTCTGCAGTCGGAGTTGCCCTGGTCACTCTGCAGTCGGAGTTGCCCTGGTCACTCTGCAGTCGGAGTTGCCCTGGTCACTCTGCAGTCGGAGTTGCTCTGGTCACTCTGCAGTCGGAGTTGCCCTGGTCACTCTGCAGTCGGAGTTGCCCTGGTCACTCTGCAGTCGGAGTTGCCCTGGTCACTCTGCGCTGTAGGAGTTACCCTGGTCACTCTGCAGTCGGAGTTGCCCTGGTCACTCTGCAGTCGGAGTTGCCCTGGTCACTCTGCGCTGTAGGAGTTACCCTGGTCACTCTGCGCTGCCTCCAATGCTATCACCACATCCTGAAGGGCCTGTTATTCGCCGTGTGATTCAACACCTCTACAGACCTACCTCATAAATGGCCAGATCGATGCCAGCGTATGGAATAATGCCCAGAATATTTGGAATGTAGCCTTTGTAGAAAGCAATCAGCCCCTCGCTCCTCCAAATCTTCTTCACGCAATCCCCCACTCCCGAGTATTGGCCTGTCTTACGCAGAGCCATCCTGGTCTTCAGGACCTGTCGTGGTGAGAGAAAGACAAGGCGTTTGGTTTCTCTCCCAACCACCATTCAATGCTGGCACCGTGCCCACACCCCCTCGCTGTGCCCGCCCGCCATCTCTCTGGGACATTGGGCATGGCCTGCAGTCTCTAATTCAGCTCTGCTCGCTCTCTCTCTCTGTTCTCTCTCTCTGCTCTGTCTCTGCCCTCTCTCCGTTCTCTCTCTGCCCTCTCTGTTCTCTCTCTCTGTTCTCTCTGTGCCCACGCTCTGCTCTCTCTCTCTCTCTGTTCTCTCCGCCCGCGCTCTCTCTCTCTCTGTGCCCTCTCTCTCTCTCTGTGCCCTCTCTCTCTGCCTGCGCTCTCTCTCTGCCCGCGCTCTCTTTCTCTGGGACGTTGGGCGTGAACCAGTCTCTAATTCAGCTCTGCTCTCTCTCTGCTCTCTGATCTCTCTCTGTTCTCTGTGCCCTCTCTGTGCCCTCTCTCTGTGCCCTCTCTCTGCCTGCGCTCTCTCTCTGTTCTCTCCGCGCTCTCTCTCTGTTCTCTCCGCGCTCTCTCTCTCTCTGTGACGTTGGGCGTGACCTACAGTCTCTAATTCAGCTCTGCTCTCTCTCTGCTCTCTGATCTCTCTCTGTTCTCTGTGCCCTCTCTCTCTCTCTCTCTCTCTGTGCCCTCTCTCCATGCTCTCTCTCTCTCTCTGTTCTCTGTGCCCTCTCTCTCTCTCTCTGTGCCCTCTCTCCGTGCCCTCTCTTTCTCTCTCTGTTCTCTGTGCCCTCTCTGCTCTCTCTGTGCCCTCTCTCTCTGTGCCCTCTCTCCGTGCTCTCTCTCTCTGGGACGTTGGGCGTGACCTACAGTCTGTGCACTTCATGAAACTCCAACTTGGCCTCAGCTCTGAGCTGTGACGGGTGCAGTTCATCCATTGGGGGCCAGATGGCAGCATTGAGCCCAGGTGGGAGAGTCCAGAGCAGGAGATGTGATGGTGGTTGTGGGACTGGGAGAGTTGGGGGATGTGGGCAGATTGTGGCTGCTTTTGTGCTGGGAGAATCTTGTGCATGGCCCTGTGAATCATCTGACATTGCCTGTGGCTTTGAGGCCCGTGTCACATCTGTACCCACCTCCATTGGGTAAATGGTGGTCTGAGCTGTGGCACCAGCTAGTGATCCTGCGATGAACCTCTCGTGTGTACGGATGTTTTCACAATTGGGAGCGATGAGTTTCTTGTACTGTAAGACAAAGCGAGTGAGAGACAAAGACCATCTGATCCCACCCTCCACATATGTACACCTCCCAGTACATGAGACATCTCTGGACTGCAATCCTCACCCAGGATGATGATCACTCGGGAGAGGATGGCAGCCGGACAATGGAGAGGGTGACATTAGGGAGATCCAGGCAGTGGGTGAAGTCCAACCTCTGTATTCACCCAGGGTGGGACAGTGAGTTGACAGAGACAGAAGAGACTTCAGATGCCAGCATCTGTAGCAAAAAAACTAATGCCAGGGGAACTGGGATCTGGCGAGTTAGAGAGAAGGGGCCGTCCCACTTTCACCACCTAATTCACAACCTGTTTTACTCGTGGACATTTTTCATCAGGCTAGAAAAACGCTCCGACCTACTTGATGCCACGAGTACCTACGACTAGCATCACGGCCTGCTACGCCCTCCTACACCCTCGTAACGACCATGCTGCGAGTACGAGTCAAGGGCAAACTCGGCAGAGGTTGTGAGTTAGGTGATGACAGTGGGACAGCCCCTATAGTCTGGAGTGTATCGTATCGAGGAGGGTGAATGTCCTGGCTGTGGCATTGCTCTCATTTCCATTTTGCCTCACTTCATAGAGGGAGGCCATTTGGCCCATCAAGTCTATGCTAGCTCACATCCAACCCCCCCGCCCCCCAATATTTTTCCCTACAATCTATTTCCCCCACATTTCCACAGGCAGGGGTGTTAGGGGTTACGGGGAGAAGGCAGGAGAATGGCGTTTGACAATAGACAACAGGAGTAGGCCATAGGAGGGAGATAGATCAGCCATGATTGAATGGCTGCGTAGACATGATGGGCCAAATGGCCTGATTTGGCTCTAACACTTATGAACAACCCCCTCCCCATCTAGATTCAGTGGGAAACTGGCAGAGTGGTGGCGGGATAGGCTGGTGCCATTTCCTGGAGTAGAAGAGGCTGAGGGGTGACCCTGAGAGGTTTATAACATTGAGGGGCACAAAGAGGGAAGATGTTCACACTTTTCCCCCAGACTAGAGGGCAGAGCTTTGTGGTGGTGTAAGGGGCATGTTGTCCACAGGGGGTGGTGTGTATGTGGAACAAACTGCCACAGGAAGCTGCAGAAGGAGTACAATAACAACATTTAAAACATCTTAAACAATTACATGGTTAGGAAAGGTTTCATAGAAACACAGAAAAATAGGTGCAGGAGGAGGCCATTCGGCCCTTCGAGCCAGCACCACCACTCAATATGATCATGGCTAATCATCCACAATCAGTACCCTGTTCCTGCATTCTCCCCATAATCCCTTGATTCCGTTAGCCCGAAGAGCTAAATCTAACTCTCCCTTGAAAACATCCAGTGAATCGACCTCCACTGTGTTCTGTGGCAGAGAATTCCACAGATTTACAACTCTCTGGGTGAAAAGGTTTTTCCTCATCTCAGCCCTAAATGGCCGACCCCTTAATCTTAAACTGTGATCCCTGGTTCTGGACTCCCCCAACATCGGGAACATTTTTCCTGCATCTAGCCTGTCCAAACCCTTAAGAATTTTATGTTTCTATAAGATCCCCTCTCATCATTCTAAATTCCAGCGAATACAAGCCCAGTCGACCCATTCTTTCATCATATGACAGTCCCGCCATCCCGGGAATTAACCTGGTGAACCTACGCTGCACTCCCTCAATAGAAAGAATGTCCTTCCTTAAATTAGGAGACCAAAACTCCACACAATACTCCAGTTGCGGTTTCACCAGGGCCCTATACAACTGCAGAAGGTCTCCTTGCTCCTAAACTCAAATCCTCTCCCAATGAAGTCCAACATACCATTAGCTTTCTTCACTGCCTGCTGTACCTGCATGCTTACTTTCAGTGACTGATGTACAAGCACACCCAGATCTCGTTGTACTTCCCCTTTTCCTAATCTGACTCCATTTAGATAATAATCTGCCTTCCTGTTCTTGCCACCAAAGTGGATAACCTCACATTTATCCTCATTATACTGCATCTGCCATGCATCTGCCCACTCACCCAGCCTATCCAAGTCACCCTGCATTCTCATAGCATCCTCATCGCAGCTCACACTGCCACCCACCTTTGTGTTATCCGCAAACTTGGAGATGTTACATTTAATTCCCTCGTCTAAATTGTTAATATTGTAAATAGCTGGGGTCCCAGCACTGAGCCTTGCGGCACCCCACTAGTCACTGCCTGCCATTCTGAAAAGGACCCGTTAATTCCTACTATTTGTTTCCTGTCTGCCAACCAGTTCTCTATCCATGTCAATACTGCCCCCAAGTACCATGTGTTCTAATTTTGCACACTAATCTCTGGTGTGTTTCAATGGATATGAGCAGAATATGGGCAAATAGCACTATCTTTGATAGGGTATCTTGGTCAGCATTGACTAGTTGGGCCGAAGGGCCTGTTTTGCTGCTGTGTGGCTCTCTGACTGGAGCCCTGAAAGGCAGCAAGGATGGACGAGATGATGCTGCTGGCAGTCTGGGGTGTGGTGCGGAGATGGTGACGTGTGCGGAGGTACAGAACCGTCACCGGCCCACCTGTCTGCCTGGGATTCCCTTACATTTGAGGGGATGAGGGCCAGGGGAGACGTCTGGGCAGGTGACAGGCCCTCTGTGGTCTCTGTGACTGCAGACACAAACCTGCATTCTCACACACACCTGTACCTGCATTCTCACACACACCTGTACCTGCATTCTCACACACACCTGTACCTGCATTCTCACACACCTGTACCTGCATTCTCACACACACCTGTACCTGCATTCTCACACACCTGTACCTGCATTCTCACACACACCTGTACCTGCATTCTCACACACCTGTACCTTCGTTCTCTCACACCTGTACCTGCGTTCTCACACATCTGTACCTTCGTTCTCACACATCTGTACCAGCGTTCTCTCACACACCTGTACATGGAGACTCACACACCTGTACCTGCGTTCTCACACACAGCCAGTACCTGTTCATAGGCCATGAACTTGATGGCTGTTTCTGGGGCGATCTTCACCACGTTCATCCCGTTTCCCCGCCACAGAGAAATCGCTCCCCCCTCCTTCAACATCTGCTTGAAACCGCCGAACATACTCATCTGGTTGGTTTTGGAAGCATGAACCTAGTTTTAAACAATTCAACATTCAGTAAATGAATAAACATCTTATCTGACGTACAACAGAAACACAGATAGATAGACACAGAGTGCTGGAGTAGCTCAGCGGGTCAGGCAGCATCTGTGGAGAACATGGATAGGTGATGTTTCACAGAGTGCTGGAGTAACTCAGCGGGTCAGGCAGCATCTATCGAGCGAAGTAAATAGGTAACATTTCGGGTCGAAACCCTTCTTCAGACCTAACCCTTTTGAAGAAGGGTTTCAACCCGAAACGTTGGATATTCCTTCGCTCCATAGATGCTGCCACAACCGCTGAGTTTCTCCAGCATTTTTGTCTACACACGTTTAATCCACTCTTGGGGAGACAGGGCCTCACTGTGTGTGGGAGAGACAGGGCCTCACTGTGTGTGGGAGACAGGGCCCCACTGTGTGTGGGAGACAGGGCCCCACTGTGGGGAGACAGGGCCTCACTGTGTGTGGGAGAGACAGGGCCCCACTGTGGGGAGACAGGGCCTCACTGTGTGTGGGAGAGACAGGGCCCCACTGTGTGTGGGAGACAGGGCCCCACTGTGTGTGGGAGACAGGGCCCCACTGTGGGGAGACAGGGCCTCACTGTGTGTGGGAGAGACAGGGCCCCACTGTGTGTGGGAGACAGGGCCCCACTGTGTGTGGGAGAGACAGGGCCCCACTGTGTGTGGGAGACAGGGCCCCACTGTGTGTGGGAGAGACAGGGCCCCACTGTGTGTGGGAGAGACAGGGCCCCACTGTGTGTGGGAGACAGGGCCCCACTGTGTGTGGGAGACAGGGCCCCACTGTGTGTGGGAGACAGGGCCCCACTGTGTGTGGGAGAGACAGGGCCCCACTGTGTGTGGGAGAGACAGGGCCCCACTGTGTGTGGGAGACAGGGCCCCACTGTGTGTGGGAGACAGGGCCCCACTGTGGGAGACAGGGCCCCACTGTGTGTGGGAGACAGGGCCCCACTGTGTGTGGGAGACAGGGCCCCACTGTGTGTGGGAGACAGGGCCCCACTGTGTGTGGGAGACAGGGCCCCACTGTGTGTGGGAGACAGGGCCCCACTGTGTGTGGGAGACAGGGCCTCACTGTGTGTGGGAGACAGGGCCCCACTGTGTGTGGGAGACAGGGCCTCACTGTGTGTGGGAGACAGGGCCTCACTGTGTGTGGGAGACAGGGCCTCACTGTGTGTGGGAGACAGGGCCCCACTGTGGGGAGACAGGGCCTCACTGTGTGTGGGAGACAGGGCCCCACTGTGTGTGGGAGACAGGGCCTCACTGTGTGTGGGAGACAGGGCCCCACTGTGTGTGGAGACAGGGCCCACTGTGTGTGGGAGACAGGGCCCCACTGTGTGTGGGAGACAGGGCCCCACTGTGTGTGGGAAGGCCCACTGGTGTGGAGACAGGGCCTCACTGTGTGTGGGAGACAGGGCCCCACTGTGTGTGGGAGACAGGGCCTCACTGTGTGTGGGAGACAGGGCCCCACTGTGGGGGAGACAGGGCCCCACTGTGTGTGGGAGAGACAGGGCCCCACTGTGTGTGGGAGACAGGGCCCCACTGTGGGGGAGACAGGGCCCCACTGTGTGTGGGAGACAGGGCCCCACTGTGGGGAGACAGGGCCCCGTTGTGTGTGGGAGACAGGGCCCCACTGTGTGTGGGAGAGACAGGGCCCCACTGTGTGTGGGAGACAGGGCCCCACTGTGTGTGGGAGAGACAGGGCCCCACTGTGTGTGGGAGATAGGGCCCCACTGTGGGGGAGACAGGGCCTCACTGTGTGTGGGAGACAGGGCCCCACTGTGTGTGGGAGAGACAGGGCCCCACTGTGTGTGGGAGACAGGGCCCCACTGTGGGGGAGACAGGGCCCCACTGTGTGTGGGAGACAGGGCCCCACTGTGGGGAGACAGGGCCCCATTGTGTGTGGGAGACAGGGCCCCACTGTGGGGAGACAGGGCCCCACTGTGTGTGGGAGATACAGGGCCTCACTGTGTGTGGGAGACAGGGCCCCACTGTGTGGGGGAGACAGGGCCCCACTGTGTGTGGGAGACAGGGCCCCACTGTGGGGAGACAGGGCCCCACTGTGTGTGGGAGACAGGGCCCCACTGTGGGGAGACAGGGCCCCACTGTGTGTGGGAGACAGGGCCCCACTGTGGGGAGACAGGGCCCCACTGTGTGTGGGAGAGACAGGGTCCCACTGTGGGGAGACAGGGCCCCACTGTGTGTGGGAGACAGGGCCCCACTGTGGGGAGACAGGGCCTCACTGTGAGTTTAAAGGGGATGTGGGAACATCATGTGGGAACAGCGCCCAGTGAAATGGATACAGAAGTATAGATATTCTCAAACAATTAGATCATGGCCATGAGTTTTACATACTAACACTGCAGAAGTCTCTCTTCTACTCATTTTGTGTGTGGATGATAACCCTACCCATATTGATCAATGAACCATGCCACAGGAGCATAGAGTCACCCAGCAGGGAAACAGGCCCTTCAGCCCAACTTGCCCATGCCGACCAAGGTGCCCGCCCCATTATCCCACCTGTCCACGCTTGGTCCATATCCCTCTCACAGAGAGTGGTGAGTCTGTGGAATTCTCTGCCTCAGAGGGCGGTGGAGGCTGGTTCTCTGGATACTTTCAAGAGAGTTAGATAGGGCTCTTAAAGATAGCGGAGTCAGGGGATATGGGGAGAAGGCAGGAACGGGGTACTGATTGGGGATGATCAGCCATGATCACATTGAATGGCGGTGCTGGTTCGAAGGGCCGAATGGCCAACTCCTGCACTTATTGTCTATCTTTTATACCCGCCTCCACAACCTCCTCTGGCAGCTCGCTCCATACACCCACCACCCAGATACCTATGCCCTGACAATTTAAAGCAGTTATTATAACCAAGTCTCTAGAAGGTTCTCAACATCTATATTAGAATCTAATGTACACAACAATCCCAGAATACTGGGGGATTATCTCCCTGTGAAACGACCTTTAAATTAGAATGAAAATTAACAAACACTGTTGATGCTCTAAATTTGAAAAAAACATCGGTAAGCGCGGGCGGGCATGCTGCAGGTCAGGCAGCATCAGTGGAGAGAGAAGGAGAGTTAATGAGAGCACAGGGTTTGACTTCCAGTGGTGGCCTCAGCTTGAAATGGGTATAGGTTTTCTCACCACAAATGCAGCCTAAACTATTACCTACTCCTGGTCATTATAATCTTATTTCAGATTTATTTTTACATTGTACACATTACAAAGCACAGACTTTAGCGTTTAAACTGTAACAACAGATTTCACGACCCCTGGGAATGTATAGAGGGGTACAGAAGGCACCTCTGCTACACATGGCTGTAGTGTAGTGTAGAGATGCAGCATAGAAACAGACCCCTGGGCCCACACCGACCAGCGATCCCTGCACATTAACACAACCTGACACACACTGGGGACAACCTTTACATTTACACCAAGCCAATTAACCTACAAACTAGTACGTCATTGTAGTGTGGGAGGAAACCGAAGATCTCGGAGAAACCCCATGCAGGTCACGGGGAGAACGTACAAACTCCGTAGTGACAGCACCCGTAGTCAGCATTGAACCCTGGTCTCTGGCACCGTGAGGCAGCAGCTCTACCCGCTGTGCCACTGTGCCGCTCAGTAAAATTGCCACTGACCTGCATGAGGACTTTGAGGCGATCCAGGGGGGCTGTACCCGTGCGTGACACAGCTCCCGCCACTGCCCCAGACAGTAGCTGCCTCCACCACATGCCCGACTTCCTCTCCTCTTCGGTGAACTCATCAGGGATGGTCACGCTTTCGCCGATATCCAGGACCTGCGGGCATCGGTGCACAGTTATCGAGGGCAAGAGCACAGGCATCAAGGACAAGGGGGGAGTGACAATGATGCTGTCAGCATCACACATGGCACAGTACAACTGTCATAATCACTCATTATTCATCATGCCTCACATTCAATGGCAGCTTCGCCTACCTCTCGTCTTTCTTTTGTTATTCTTAGTGTGTTTTAAAACTTTGTGTTAATGTTCTCTGGTTTGTTTTATGTGGGGGGGGGGGGGGGGCGAGGGGGGAGGGGGAAACTTTCTTCAATCTCTTACCTTGCCGGAGGTGCGATTGTTTTCCGGATCGTATCTCCGGTCGTTCTGCAGCCTAACATCATGGAGCTGGCGGCCTTGCTCGGGACTGACTTTGAGCCCCACCGCGGGGCCGTGGACTGACCATCGGGGCTGATTCCTTGCCTGGGATCGACGCTACAACCGCAGCCTGCGGACTTTAACATCGAGGAGCTTTTGGAGCTTCCCGACGTCGGTCTCAAGCCGAGACTAGCTGACCAGCTCTGACCCGGGGTCAGATTGCCTGGCGCGGGGGAGCTGAGTTTACCCCCCCCCCCCCCGCCCCGCCCAATGCAGGAGCTGATCGCCCCGACGAGGAGGCCCACCGCCGGCTACGGGAGTAAGATCGTCCCGGCAACGGAAGGCTCGAGACCCCCGACCGCAGGAGGACAATGAAGGGAAGAGATTGAACTTTTTGTCGCCTTCCATCACAGTGAGGAATGTGGAGGAGTCACTGTGGTGGATGTTTATATTAAAATGTATTTTGTGTGTTCTGTTGCTTTTTATTGGTATGACTGTACGGCAAATCAAATTCCTCGTATGTTGCAAATATTTGCCCAATAAAGTACGATTCTGATTTGCTGCAGTATATTCCGTTTACTGCAACACGTTAGACTGGCACTGACTGCCACACAGGGGGGGCTCTGCTGGGGGGGGGGGGGGCTCTGCTGGAGGGTGGGGGCTCTGCTGGAGGGGGGGGGGGGCTATGCTGGAGAGGGGGCTCTGCTGGAGGGGGGGGGGCTCTGCTGGAGGGGGGGCTCTGCTGGAGGGGGGGGCTCTGCTGGAGGGGGGGGCTCTGCTGGAGATGGGGGGGGGCTCTGCTGGAGGGGGGGGCTCTGCTGGAGGGGGGGGGCTCTGCTGGAGGGGGTGGGCGCTCTGCTGGAGGGGGGGGCTCTGCTGGAGGGGGGGGGGCTCTGCTGGAGAGAGGGGGGGGCTCTGCTGGAGAGAGGGGGGGCTCTGCTGGAGAGAGGGGGGCTCTGCTGGAGAGAGGGGGGCTCTGCTGGAGAGAGGGGGGGCTCTGCTGGAGAGAGGGGGGCTCTGCTGGAGAGAGGGGGGCTCTGCTGGAGAGAGGGAGGGCTCTGCTGGAGGGGGGGGGGCTCTGCTGGAGGGGGAGCCTCTGCTGGAGGGGGGGGGCTCTGCTGGAGGGGGGAGCCTCTGCTGGAGGGGGGGGGGCCCTCTGCTGGAGGGGGGGGCCTCTGCTGGAGGGGGGGGGGCTCTGCTGGAGAAGCGGGTCGCAGCCAAGATGCTACAGGCATGAAGAGTAAAATCCCTCTGTGCTCACCGTAGAGTGTTTCCAGAACTGGATGATTTCCTGAATACTGGTTGCCGGATTGAAGATGAAGTGGTCACGCCATTCGTTCCAGTCAATGGTCATGGTGCCATCTTCATCCATGCTGTGGAGAGAAGCAATGGTGAGGTCAGGGTGTATGCTCCGTCCCCGCACGCTCTCCACCCAACAACACTACGTTACAGAACCCTCCCTGCAAACAGCCTGAAAGTTAAACCCCTCTACGACTCCTACATCAGGAAAACAGGCCATTCGGCCCATTCAGTCAAGACCAGCCATGAACACTCATTTACACTGACCTCATTATATTTTCTCTACGCCTTCCCATCAGTAACTCCTCAAACAGCTCTGCTTATCCACACAGCAGGATAATGTACCGTGGTCAACATAGTCAATAGACAATAGACAATAGGTGCAGGATTAGGCCATTCGGCCCTTCGAGCCAGCACCACCATTCACTGTGATCATGGCTGATCATCCCCAATCAGTACCCCGTTCCTGCCTTCTCCCCATATCCCCTGACTCCGCTATCTTTAAGAGCCCTATCTAGCTCTCTTGAAAGTATCCAGAGAACCGGCCTCCACCGCCCTCTGAGGCAGAGAATTCCACAGACTCACCACTCTCTGTGTGAAAAACTATTTCCTCATCTCTGTTCTAAATGGCTTACCCCTTATTCTTAAACTGTGGCCCCTGGTTCTGGACTCCCCCCAACAACGGGAACATGCCTCCTGCCTCTAGCGTGTCCAAACCCTTAACAATCTTATATGTTTCAATAAGATGCCCTCTCATCCTTCTAAACTCCAGGGTGTACAAGCCCAGCCGCTCCATTCTCTCAGCATATGACAGTCCCACCATCCCGGGAATTAACCTGGTGAACCTACGCTGCACTCCCTCAATAGCCACCAACCCACAGAGATTGGTAACCCCACCCTGGGGATCCGAGCGGGATCCAGGTCGAGATTGAACGCGGAACAGGGGAGCTGTGCGGCAGCAGCTCCACCCACTGCACCAAGACATCGCTGCTGCTTCAGACATACTGAATAAACAATCAGAAAATACTGAAATATAAACGCGTGCAAATGCTGAAAACATGACATAAAAATCAAAGATGTTGCAAGTAAGTTTTAATCTGCAATTTGAGAGGGAGGTTAAATACCACCAGGGGGCGACGCACGATGGCAGCCTCGCCAATGGTCTGTCTGTCTTTTCGTCTTTTTTGTTATTTTTAGTGTGTTTTAAAAGTTTGTGTTAATGTTCTCTGGTTTGTTTTATGTGGGGGGTGAGGGGGGGGGGGGGGGGGAAACTTTCTTCAATCTCTTACCTTGCCGGAGATGTGATTGTTTTCCGGATCGTATCTCCGGTCGTTCTGCAGCCTAACATCATGGAGTTGGCGGCCTTGCTCGGGACTGACTTTGAGCCCCACCTCGGGGCCGTGGACTTACCATCGGGGATCGATCCATTGCCTGGGATCAACGCTACAACCGCTGCCTGCGGATTTCACCATCGAGGAGCTCGCAGTCTCGGGATGAGACCGACGTCGGAAGCTCCAACGATGCAGAAAGTTTGACCAGCCCCGACCCGGGGTAGATCGCCCGGCGCGGGGGAGCTGAGATTCCCCCCCAATGCAGGAGCTTGATCACCCCAACACGGAGCCAAGATCGTCCCGTCAACCAGAGGCTAGGGGCCCCCGACCACGGGAGGACAAAGAAGGGAAGCGGTACACAAAATGCTGGAGAAACTCAGCGGGTGAGGAAAAAGGAGGAGGAGGAGCCCGAGGGCTGGGGGATGGGAGGAGACAGCCCGAGGGCTGAGGAAGGGGAGGAGACAGCAAGGGCTAACAAAATTGGGAGAATTCAATGTTCAAGCCCGCAGGATGCAGACTCCCCAAGCGGAATATGAGATGCTGTTCCTCCAATTTCCGGTGTTGCTCACTCTGGCCATGGAGACGACCCAGGACAGAGAGGTCGGATTCGGAATGGGAGGGGGAGTTGAAGTGCTGAGCCACCGGGAGGTTAGGTTGGTTATTGCGGACTGAGCGGAGGTGTTCGGCGAAATGATAGCCCAACCTCTGCTTGGTCTCACCGATGTAGATCAGCTGACATCTAGAGCAGCGGACGCAGTAGATGAGGTTGGAGGAGATACAGGTGAACCTCTGTCGCACCTGGAACGACTGCTTGGGTCCTTGAATGGAGTCGAGGGGGGAGGTAAAGGGACAGGTGTTGCATCTCTTGCGGTTGCAAGGGAAAGTGCCCGGGGAGGGGGTGGTACGGGAGGGAAGGGAAGAATTGACAAGGGAGTTATGGAGGGAGCGGTCTTTGCAGAAGGCAGACATGGGGGGAGATGGGAAGATGTGGCGAGTGGTGGGGTCACGTTGGAGGTGGCGAAACTGACGGAGGATTATTTATTGTATGTGATGGCTGGTGGGGTGAAAGGTGAGGACTAGGGGGACTCTGCCCTTGTTGCGAGTGCGGGGATGGGGAGAGAGAGCAGTGTTGCGGGGTATGGTAGAGACCCTGGTGCGAGCCTCATCTATGGTGGAGGAGGGGAAACCCCGTTCCCTGAAGAGCGAGGACATTTCCGATGCCCTGGTGTGGAACGCCTCATCCTGGGAGCAGATGCGGCGTAGACGGAGGAATTAGGAGTAGGGGATGGAGTCCTTACAGGAGGCAGGGTGGGAAGAAGTGTCGTCCAGATAGCCATGGGAGTCAGTAGGTTTATAGTGGATGTCGGTCAGAAGTCTATCACCTGCGATGAAGATAGTGAGGTCAAGGAATGGTAGGGAAGTGTCGGAAATGGTCCAGGTGTATTTGAGTGCCGGATGGAAGTTGGTGGTGAAATGGATGAAGTCAGTGAGTTGTGTGTGGGTGCAGGAGGTGGCGCCAAAGCAGTCGTCGTTGAACTTTTTGTCGCCTTCCATCACGGTGAGGAATGTAGAGGAGTCACTGTGATGGATGTTTATGTTAAAATGTATTTTGTGTGTTCTGTTGCTTTTTATTGGTACGACTGTACGGCAAATCAAATTCCTCGTATGTTTCAAAACGTACTTGGCTAATAAAGTATGATTAAATCAGAAGTGTCAGTGTGCAGTTGAAGGAGACTATGAAGGTACGAGAGAGGAGCTGGCCAATGTCGACTGGAAAAGGATCCTAGCAGGAATGACGGTGGAACAGCAATGGCAGGGATTTCTAGGCATAATCCAGAAGATGCAGGATCATTTCATTCCAAAGAGGAAGAAAGATTCTAAGGGGAGTAAGAGGCAACCGTGGCTGACGAGGGATTCAGGATCAGTTCCTGTGGATTGGAGGGTAGCTAATGTTATCCCACATTACAAGAAAGGAGCAAGAGAGAAAACGGGGAATTATAGACCAGTTAGCCTGACATCGGTGGTGGGGAAGATGCTGGAGTCAATTATTAAAGAAGTAATAACAGCACATTTGGATAGCAGTAAAAGGATCGGTCCAAGTCAGCATGGATTTACAAAGGGGAAATCCTGCTTGACTAATCTTGGATGGAGATGGCACCATGACCAACGGTCCAGAGAACATTGATGGAAGTACTATCCTGAGGGGGTAAAGTTGGGAAGGCAATAGGGAGAGAGGAGTGGGAGATTGCGAACTACTGCTGCATAGGGCAAGCACTGTGGGCCAAACAGCCGCCCCTCCCACTGTGAAACTATATAACGTCAGGGCTGCCTGGGTTCAGGAAGGTGGTGGAAAGAACTGCACACACTGGTTTAAACCAAAGATAGACACAGAGCTGCAGTAACTCAGCGGGACGGGCAGCATCTCTGGAGAGAAGGAATGGGTGATGTTTTGGGTCGAGACCCTTCTTCAGACTGATTCAGGAATGTGCTTCACTGGGCAGCAACAGCAAAGCTTTCAAACACGGCCACTCCTGAAAACCAACGACAGAAAACTCAACCGCCCACCCGCCACCGCCCTAGTGATTAAAGCTCAGGATTAAAGCACAGTTTAAATAAAGGCGTGTTTCCGGCAAGTTCCAGGAAGCGAGCTTACGAGTGGAGAATCTTCTTTGCATTCTGAGGACTGATGTTGATTCCCAGAGACTTGAGCGACTGGACAATTTCAACTGTGTCAATCCTGCCTAAAATAAAACAGTACGTCAGTAGAACTCAGAAAGATTCAAATCGGCATCGTACAGCACAGGACTGCAGTGCAGAATGCAAGGGGCAGCATGGAATTGCAGTGCAGAATGCATGGGACAGCATGGAATTGCAGTGTAGAATGCACAGGACTGCAGTGTAGAATGTACAGGACTGCAGTGTAGAATGCATGGGACTGCAGTGTAGAATGCACAGGACTGTATGGGACTGCAATGCAGAATGCACAGGACTGCATGGGATTGCAATGCAGAATGCAAGGGGCAGCACAGGACCACAGCGTAGAATGCACAGGACTGCAGTGCCGAATGCACAGGACTGCATGGGACTGCAATGCAGAATGCACAGGACTGCATGGGATTGCAATGCAGAATGCAAGGGGCAGCACAGGACCACAGCGTAGAATGCACAGGACTGCAGTGCAGAATGCAAGGAACAGCATGGGACTGCAGTGCAGAATGCAAACGGCAGCATGGGACTGCAATGCAGAATGCAAGGAACAGCATGGGACTGCAATGCAGAATGCAAGCGGCAGCGTGGGACTGCAATGCAGAATGCACAGGACTGCAGTGCAGAATGCACAGGACTGCAGTGTAAAATGCAAGCGGCAGCATGGGACTGCAATGCAGAATGCAAGCGGCAGCGTGGGACTGCAGTGAGAATGCAAGGAACAGCATGGGACTGCAGTGCAGAATGCACAGGACTGCAGTGTAAAATGCAAGTGGCAGCGTGGGACTGCAGTGAGAATGCAAGGAACTGCATGGGACAGCAATGCAGAATGCAGGGGAATGCAAAGAACGAGCTGCCATAGGAGGTAGTTGAGGCAGGGACTATCCCATCGTTTAAGAAACAGTTGGAATGGTGCATGGATAGGACAGGTTTGGAGGGATTTGGACCAAATGCAGGCAAGTGGGAATAGTGTAGCTGGGACATTGTTGGCCGGTGTGGGCAAGTTGGGCCGAAGTGCCTGTTTCCGTGCTGTACCACTCTATGTCTCTATGACTGCAGTACAGAATGCAAGAGGCAGCATGGGACTGCAGTGTAGAATGCATGGGGGCTGCATGAGACTGCAGTACAGAATGCAAGGGGCAGCATGAGACTGCAGTACAGAATGCAAGAGGCAGCATGGGACTGCAGTACAGAATGCAAGGGGCAGCATGGGACTGCAGTACAGAATGCAAGGGGCAGCATGGGACTGCAGTACAGAATGCAAGGGGCAGCATGGGACTGCAGTACAGAATGCAAGGGCAGCATGGGACTGCAGTACAGAATGCAAGGGGCAGCATGGGACTGCAGTGCCATATACAAAGCACAGCAGAGAATACCAAAGAATGAAAGGCCCAGGTAGAGTGGCCGTGGAGCAGATGTGGGAGAGTCTAGGACCAGAGGACCGGAAGGGTTTAGAGAGATATGGGCCAAGGTGGGCAGGTGGGACTAGTGTAGATAGGGCACCTTGGTCAGTGTGGGCAACCTGGGAAGAAGGGCCTGTTTCCATGCGGTGTGGCAGAGGCCACTGCCGCAGAATAAAAGCATGTAGCTTTCCAAGGGAGATGTGGGAATTTCTTTAATCAGAGGGTGGTGAATCTGTGGACTCCATTATAACAGACAGCTGGGGAGGCCATCATTGGGTATTTTTAAAGTGGAAATTGATAGGTTTTCGATGAGTGATGTCATCACAGGTTATGGGGAGAAGCAGGAATGACGTTGAGAGGGAAATATAGATCAGCCATGATCAAATGGCTTAATTCTGCTCCTATAACTTATAGTCTTATAGGACTTGCCGATCGCTCTCTCCCCAGTATCCCCAGACCCCTCCTCCACCACCAGGCCAAACCCCTCCTCCACCACCAGGCCAAACCCTCCACCACCACCAGGCCAAACCCCTCCTCCACCACCACCAGGCCAAACCCCTCCTCCACCACCATCAGGCCAGACCCTCCTCCACCACCAGGCCAAACCCCTCCTCCACCACCAGGCCAAACCCCTCCTCCACCACCATCAGGCCAGACCCTCCACCACCACCAGGCCAAACCCCTCCTCCTCCACCACCAGGCCAAACCCTCCTCCTCCACCAGGCCAAACCCCTCCTCCACCACCACCAGGCCAAACCCCTCCTCCACCACCATCAGGCCAGACCCTCCTCCACCACCAGGCCAGACCCCTCCTCCACCACCAGGCCAAACCCCTCCTCCACCACCAGGCCAAACCCTCCACCACCACCAGGCCAAACCCCTCCTCCTCCACCACCAGGCCAAACCCTCCTCCTCCACCAGGCCAAACCCCTCCTCCACCACCACCAGGCCAAACCCCTCCTCCACCACCATCAGGCCAGACCCTCCTCCACCACCAGGCCAAACCCCTCCACCAGCAGGCCAAACCCCCCTCCACCACCAGGCCAAACCCCTCCTCCACCACCTCCTCCACCACCAGGCCAAACCCTCCTCCTCCACCAGGCCGAACCCCCCTCCACCACCAGGCCGAACACTCCTCCACCACCAGGACGAACCCTCCTCCTCCTCCTCCTCCTCCTCCACCACCACCACCACCACCACGCATCCACACCCCTTCCTCCCACTGTCAGGACAAGATTGTTTGCACGATAGCTCCAACCCACCATCATTGTTTTTATCCAAGCTTTTGAAGGCCAGTCGCAGTTTCGTCTCATGGTCTTGGAGGTAGTTAGCGAACTCTTTAAAGTCCAGTTCTTGGTCTGCATTACTGTCCCCAGAGCTGAGTATTTTCTATTAAAAAGAAGAATGTAAGAGTCAAGAGTGAGATGCATGGACAGAGCCTCCTGGTCCCACATCAAGCACCCCTCTCAATCATACCGTGTGAAGCAGTCCCTTTATAGAGTCAAGCAGCCCTTTCCCCAACACAGAACATTCCCACATCCATCATCACCTTCCCCAGAACACAATATACAAACCAGCACAGGCCAGCCCCACACCCCTCCCACACCCACACTCACACCCACACCCAGCCCCACACCCAGCCCCACACCCCTCCCACACCCACACCCCTCCCACACTCACACCCACACCCAGCCCCACACCCAGCCCCACACCCACACCCAGCTCCACACCCCTCCCACACTCACACCCACCCAGCCCCACACCCACACCCAGCCCCACACCCAGCCCCACACCCCTCCCACGGCAAATACAAAAGACACTCAGATTTAAATCCCCATCTCCCTCCTGAATATATATCAGCCCATCTATCACCACCACACTTTCTTGCACTGACCGAATGTCCATTCATTCAACAATCAATCAATCTCCAACTTCAATACATACAATTGTATTGTGGACCAAACCTCCACAATGCCGACCAGCGATCCCTGCACACAACACACTGAGAGACAGAATACTGACCAGCGATCCCTGCACACAACACACTGAGAGGATCATTGGCGTCTCCCTACCCTCGGTACAAGAACTGTTCCAGAGCCGCTGTCTGAAAAAAGCTCTGAGAATAGCTAAGGACAAACTGCACCCCCTTCACACACACAAGAGATACCGTAGCATCGAACCCCGAACTACTAGACCGCTAACCAGCTTCCTGCCACAGGCTGTGAGGCTGCTAAACAGTCACTCCACCTGATTCTGCTGCTTTGCACTGACATTTTAATAACTCTGGCACTGGCCACTCAAATCAGCTGCCCTGGACATTTTAATGACTGTATTTACTGTATTTTAATGTTGCTGTTTTACCTGCTTTTAACTATTTATACTGTTTCATCAGGGACTGGATTGTTTTTACTGTTATTATGTGTGAAATGTTTAAGTTTCATGTGCGATGCTCCGGTATTCCCTGGGAAACGTCTTCTCATTTTGCACTGTACAACTGTTGCTTTGCAATATTGAAAGGGAAAGGAGGTGGGGTAGCGTTGCTGGTTGGAGAGGATATTAACGCAATAGAAAGGAAGGACATTAGCTTTGAGGATGTGGAATCGATATGGGTAGAGCTGCGAAACACTAAGGGGCAGAAAACGCTAGTGGGAGTTGTGTACAGGCCACCTAACAGTAGTAGTGGAGTTGGGGATGGCATCAAACAGGAAATTAGAAATGCGTGCAACAAAGGTAAAACAGTTATAATGGGTGACTTCAATCTACATATAGATTGGGTGAATCAAATTGG
Organism: Amblyraja radiata; assembly: GCF_010909765.2. Taxonomy (NCBI): domain Eukaryota; kingdom Metazoa; phylum Chordata; class Chondrichthyes; order Rajiformes; family Rajidae; genus Amblyraja; species Amblyraja radiata. Next base: position 36,629 of record NW_022630901.1, read on the forward strand.
CAAGGGTGCTGAGGAAGAGGATTTCTTGGAATGTATGCGGGATAGTTTTCTAAACCAACATGTAGAGGAACCAACGAGAGAGCAGGCTATTCTAGACTGGGTATTGAGTAATGAGGAAGGGTTAGTTAGCAGTCTTGTTGTGCGTGGCCCCTTGGGCAAGAGTGATCATAATATGGTTGAGTTCTTCATTAGGATGGAGAGTGACATTGTTAATTCAGAAACAAGAGTCCTGAACTTAAAGAAAGGTAACTTTGAGGGTATGAGACGTGAATTGGCCAAGATTGACTGGCAATTAATTCTAAAAGGGTTGACGGTGGATATGCAATGGAAGACATTTAAAGACTGCATGGATGAACTACAAAAATTGTTCATCCCAGTTTGGCAAAAGAATAAATCAGGGAAGGTAGTGCATCCGTGGATAACAAGGGAAATCAGGGATAGTATCAAAGCGAAGGATGATGCGTACAAATTAGCCAGAAAAAGCTCGGAGGACTGGGAGAAATTCAGAGACCAGCAGAGGAGGACAAAGGGCTTAATTAGGAAAGGAAAAATAGATTATGAAAGAAAACTGGCAGGGAACATAAAAACTGACTGCAAATGTTTTTATAGATATGTGAAAAGAAAGAGATTAGTTAAAACAAATGTAGGTCCCTTGCAGTCAGAAACGGGTGAGTTGAACATGGGGAACAAGGATATGGCGGACCAATTGAATAACTACTTTGGTTCCGTCTTCACTAAGGAAGACATAAATAATCTGCCGGAAATAGCAGGGGACCGCGGGTCAAAGGAGTTGGAGGAATTGAGTGAAATCCAGGTTAGCCGGGAAGTGGTGTTGGGTAAATTAAATGGATTAAAGGCCGATAAATCCCCAGGGCCAGATAGGCTGCATCCCAGAGTACTTAAGGAAGTAGCTCCAGAAATAGTGGATGCATTAGTAATAATCTTTCAAAACTCTTTAGATTCTGGAGTAGTTCCTGAGGATTGGCGGGTAGCAAACGTAACCCCACTTTTTAAGAAGGGAGGGAGAGAGAAAACGGGGAACTACAGACCAGTTAGTCTAACATCGGTAGTGGGGAAACTGCTAGAGTCAGTTATTAAAGATGGGATAGCAGCACATTTGGAAAGTGGTGAAATCATTGGACAAAGTCAGCATGGATTTACAAAAGGTAAATCATGTCTGACGAATCTTATAGAATTTTTCGAGGATGTAACTAGTAGCGTGGATAGGGGAGAACCAGTGGATGTGGTGTATCTGGACTTCCAGAAGGCTTTCGACAAGGTCCCACATAAGAGATTAGTTTACAAACTTAAAGCACACGGCATTGGGGGTTCAGTATTGATGTGGATAGAGAACTGGCTGGCAAACAGGAAGCAAAGAGTAGGAGTAAACGGGTCCTTTTCACAATGGCAGGTAGTGACTAGTGGGGTACCGCAAGGCTCAGTGCTGGGACCCCAGCTATTTACAATATATATTAATGATCTGGATGAGGGAATTGAAGGCAATATCTCCAAGTTTGCGGATGACACTAAGCTGGGGGGCAGTGTTAGCTGTGAGGAGGATGCTAGGAGACTGCAAGGTGACTTGGATAGGCTGGGTGAGTGGGCAAATGTTTGGCAGATGCAGTATAATGTGGATAAATGTGAGATTATCCATTTTGGTGGCAAAAACAGGAAAGCAGACTATTATCTAAATGGTGGCCGACTAGGAAAAGGGGAGATGCAGCGAGACCTGGGTGTCATGGTACACCAGTCATTGAAAGTGGGCATGCAGGTGCAGCAGGCAGTGAAGAAAGCGAATGGTATGTTAGCTTTCATAGCAAAAGGATTTGAGTATAGGAGCAGGGAGGTTCTACTGCAGTTGTACAGGGTCTTGGTGAGACCACACCTGGAGTATTGCGTACAGTTTTGGTCTCCAAATCTGAGGAAGGACATTATTGCCATAGAGGGAGTGCAGAGAAGGTTCACCAGACTGATTCCTGGGATGTCAGGACTGTCTTATGAAGAAAGACTGGATAGACTTGGTTTATACTCTCTAGAATTTAGGAGATTGAGAGGGGATCTTATAGAAACTTACAAAATTCTTAAGGGGTTGGACAGGCTAGATGCAGGAAGATTGCTCCCGATGTTGGGGAAGTCCAGGACAAGGGGTCACAGCTTAAGGATAAGGGGGAAATCCTTTAAAACCGAGATGAGAAGAACTTTTTTCACACAGAGAGTGGTGAATCTCTGGAACTCCCTGCCACAGAGGGTAGTCGAGGCCAGTTCATTGGCTATATTTAAGAGGGAGTTAGATGTGGCCCTTGTGGCTAAGGGGATCAGAGGGTATGGAGAGAAGGCAGGTACGGGATACTGAGTTGGATGATCAGCCATGATCATATTGAATGGCGGTGCAGGCTCGAAGGGCCGAATGGCCTACTCCTGCACCTAATTTCTATGTTTCTATGTTCCTACCTTTCCAACAGATCCCACTTCATCTCTCTCCACAACCACACCTCTGCTACAGCCACAGTCACTCAAGGCGTTCCCCAAGGCTCCGTACTCGGCCCCCTCCTCTTCATCATCTACATCCTCCCCCTTGGTCAGATACTCCGCCACTTCAACCTGGACTTCCACTGTTACGCCGATGACACCCAGATCTACCTCGGCACCAAATCCCCCCACAACCCCCCCCCTCTCCCATATCAACTCCTGTTTGTCAGCTATAAAAACCTGGATGCAACAAAATTTCCTCAAACCCAACAGCGATGAAACAGAATTCCTCCTCATAGACTCCAACACTCAGCAAAACCAATAACCCCACTCTCACCATCGACGGCACCACTGTCTCCCCATCTCCCCAGGCCCGCAACCTTGGCGTGATCTTTGATTCCACCCTCTCCCTTGAGCCTCACATCCGCCATGTCATTAAAACCTCCTTCTTTCATCTCCGCAACATCGCCAAACTCAGACCCTCTCACACCGCCCGCTGCTGAAAGACTCATCCATGCCTTCATCTCCTCCCGACTGGACTATTGCAACTCACTTCTCCTTGGCATCAGCTCCACCTACATCAACCGACTCCAACGTCCAGAACGCAGCCGCCCGACTCATCACCCACACCAAATCCTGGCATCACATCACTCCAGTCCTCAAAAAACTTCACTGGCTTCCCATCTCCCACCGGATTAGCTACAAAATCCTGGTCCTCACCTACAAAGCCCTCCACCATCTGGCCCCCCCATATCTCACTGACCTCCTCTCCTCCTACCAACCCTCACGGTCCCTCAGATCCACATCAGCCGGTCTCCTCTCCATCCACAAGTCCAACCTCTGCAGTTTTGGGGACAGAGCCTTCTCCAGGGCAGCTCCCAGGCTCTGGAACTCCCTCCCCCAACTGATCCGCAATTCCGTGTCCCTCACCATCTTCCAGTCCCGCCTCAAGACCCATCTCTTCACCTCTGCCTATCCTTAGCCCCACGTCCCCGTCCCTTTTCATCTGTGCATTAATTGCCTCATACTGTGTTTTGTATTGAATTCTGTCTTTACTTTGTGTACTAGTCATGTCTCTGCTATTTATTTCATTCCCCTTACATGTTTTTCCTCTACATGCTCAATTTTTGTAAGGTGGCCTTGAGACTCTTGAAAGGCGCCCATAAATAAAATGTATTATTATTATTACTACTTTACAACATAGAACAAAGTTCAGCATAGGACCCAGCCCGATCAATGATAGTCCGTGGGTAATCAATGAGGTTACAAAAACAGGTCCTTTGGCCCAATTCGTTCATGGCGACCAAGATGTCTATCCCAACGAGATGCATTGACCCACATTTGGTCCATATCCGTCAGAAACCTTTTCTATCCATGTATCTGTCCAACTATCTTTTAAGCATTGTAATTGTGCAGCTTCCACAACTTCCCCAACTATTCATTCCATTTACCCACAACCCTCTTTCAGTTCAGTTTAGAGACACAGCGCGGAAACAGGCCCTTCGGCCCACCGAGTCCGCACCAACCAGCTATCGCCACACATTAACACTATTCTACACACACTAGGGACAATTTACACATATACCAAGCCAATTAATCTACACGCCTGTATGTCTTTGGAGTGTGGGAGAGAACTCTGAGTGTAAACAAGCTGCCCCTCAGGTCCCCCGTGAATGTCCCCCTCCACCATAAACCTGTGTTCTCTAGTTTTAGACTCCCCTACACTGGAAGAATTGTTACTATCCATCTTATCTGCACCACTCATTATTTTATACATCTCTATAAGGTCATTCTTCAACCTCCTACGTTCCTTGAAGAAGTCTCAGACTTTCCAGCTTCTCTTTGTCGCTCAAGCCCTCCAGACCCAGTAACATCCTGGTGAATCATTCTGGCCCCATTCCAGCTTCGTTACATCCTTCACACAGCTAGACGAGCAGAGTCGTATGGACAGAATGGCCTCACCAACAACTTGTTCAGTTACAACATGACATCCCAACTTCCATACTCAGTCTTATGCCAGGAAGGCAAACATACCAAACACCTTCTTCACCATCTTGTCTACCTGCTTGACCACCTTGTCTACCTGCTTGACCACTTTGTCTACCTTCTTGACCACTCTGTCTACCTTCTTGACCACTCTGTCTACCTGCTTGACCACTCTGTCTACCTGCTTGACCACTCTGTCTACCTTCTTGACCACTCTATCTACCTGCTTGACCACTCTGTCTACCTGCTTGACCACTCTGTCTACCTGCTTGACCACTCTGTCTACCTTCTTGACCACGCTATCTACCTGCTTGACCACTCTGTCTACCTGCTTGACCACTCTGTCTACCTTCTTGACCACTCTGTCTACCTGCTTGACCACCTTGTCTACCTGCTTGACCACTCTGTCTACCTTCTTGACCACTCTGGGAACTATACAGGTACTCCTCGGTCACTATGTGCAACAACACTCTCCTGGTCCCTGTGAGTAAGGTCTGCGCTAGTTTAACTTACCAAAATGCTGCTCCTTACACTATTCCAAGGTCAATTCCATCTGCCATTCCTTGGGCCACTTTACTAGTTAATCTGGACCCTGTTGTAATATTAGATAACCCTCTTCACTGTCCACTGCACCACAATGTTGGTGTCATTTTAGCTTAGTTTAGATATGCAGCATGGAAAGAGGACCTTCGGCCCATTGAGTCCACTCAATGGGCACATGTTTGAAATGTGGGAGGAAACCGGAGCATCTGGAGGAAACCCACGGGAGATCATGCAAACTCCACACAGATGGTACCCGTGGTCAGGATTTGACCGACGTCTCTGTGGTGTGAGAAAGCAGCTCCACCCGCTGCACCGCCGTGCCAACCTTCTGCAAGTTCATATGTAAACTTACTAATTATATTAACAAATTTCATCCAAATTATGAATATAGATAACACAGCAGAGGACCTAGCACCCATCCCTGTAGTACACCACTGGTCACATGTCTCCCATCTGTACAACAAGCCTCCACTATCCCTATACCCGCTCTCTGGATCAGAACTGGCCATTTTTGTTGTAAGACATCCTTCTGTGATAATGGAATCACAGCGTGGAAACAGGTCCTTCGGCACAACAGAACAAATAGGATAGAAACATAGAAAATAGGTGCAGGAGGAGGCCATTCAGCCCTTCGAGCCAGCACCGCATAGTCCTCATAATATTTACCACGGTGGGTCAAGAGCCTTCTATGCCGTGATTTACTCTGTTTATTGCTGCCCACCTTCACCCCTGGATTTCACAACATTTTACAATCCTCTATCTGCTACAATTAACCCATAGTAATTAACTGGATGATTCAGCTGCAGTAACCCTGGCCTCACCCCATCACTCTATCTAATCTAACTCGCCCACACATTCCCTCCAATGTGTTTGCACAGTTCTGATGACCTGTCTTGGACCAGACACATTCATTGTTTCACTTCCTCAGATACAGCCCAGCCTGCCGAGAGTTGGCAACACCTTTAAACATATACATTAATGATTTAGATGAAGCAATTAAAAGTAACATTAGCAAAGCTGGGTGGCAGTGTGAACTGTGAAGACGATGCAATGAGGATGCAGGGTGACTTGAACAGGTTGGGTGAGTGGGCAGATGTATGGCAGATGCAGTATAATGTGGAGAAATGGGAGGTCATCCACTTTGGAGGCAAGAACGGGAAGGCAGATTATTATCTGAATGGTGCCAGGTTAGGAAAAGGGGAAGTACAACGGGATCTGGGGGTCCTTGTTCATCAGTCACTGAAAGTAAGCATGCAGGTACAACAGGCAATGAAGAAAGCTAATGGCATGTTGGCCTTTATAACAAGTGTTGAGTATAGGAGCAAAGAGGTCCTTCTGCAGTTGTACAGGGCCTTGGTGAGACCACACCTGGAGTATTGTGTGCAGTTTTGGTCCCCTCATTTGAGGAAGGACATTCTTGCTATTGAGAGAGTGCAGAGTAGGTTCACCAGGTTAATTCCCAGGATGGCAGGACTGTCATATGATGAAAGAATTGAGCGACTGGGCTTGTATTCACTTGAATTTAGAAGGATGAGAGGATATCTTATAGAAACGTATAAAATTATTAATGGATTAGACTCGCTAAATTCAAGAAACATGTTCCCAATGTTGGGGGACTCCAGATCCAGGGGCCACAGTTTAAGAATAGGCCATTTAGAACTGAGTTGAAGAAAAAAATGTTCACACAGAAAGTTGTGAATCTGTGGAAGGTCGATTCACTGGATGCAATCAAAAGAGTTAGATAGTGCCCTTGGGGCTAGTGGAATCAAGGGGTATGAGGAGAAGGCAGGAATGGGGTATTGATTGGGGATGATCAGCCACGATCACATTGAATGGCGGTGCTGGCACAAAGGGCCGCATGGCCTACTCCTGCACCTATTGTCTATGTAACTATGTACCTATGGTTTTATTTCAAATTCTCAGCATCTACAATTATTGATTTCCTGTATCCTGTACTCTCATTAATTAATTGGAGCAGAATAAGTTTACTCCGCCCTCCTTCTCTCAACCATTTTGTGATATGACCCGGAGTGAACCGAATGGGAAACAAAATGGAGTTTGAGTAAAGATGTGTCCTCCCTACACAAGAGCAGACAGATGTGCCAGACGGAGAATAACAGCATGGATGTCTTACTCCACAAGTCCCTGACTAGACTAGAGCTGGACTTTCTGTCCTGGGCCTCCTCCATTGCCAGAGTGATCACACATGCAAACTGAAGGAAGAATCCACATGGGTAGCTTAATACACAATAGGATGAACACTGAATGCTCTAATTTTAGCTAACTAATCTAACAATTCACCTTTTTAAATGGTTTTATTTCTCCCCCTCTTCCCTGTATCCCACCTGGATTTGTATCCATTTAACCCCATTCTACCATTTATTCCTTCCTCTCACTTCACAATTCGCACATCTTCTATCCATATCTCAAATGTTTCATTTCAGGCCTTTGTCCAACAAGCTGCCTATCAAAAACCTTCTTCACCTGTATTCACCTATCACTTGTCAAGTTTGGTATAGCTCTCACCTTTCTTCCAGCTTTCTATCCCTCCATCCCATCAAAATGTCAGAAGACGGATCTCAACCCAACACATTACCTATCCATGTTCTCCACAGATGCTGCCTGACCCGCTGAGTTACTCCAGCACTGTGTGAAACGTCACCTATCCATGTTCTCCACAGATGCTGCCTGACCCACTGAGTTACTCCAGCACTGTGTGAAACGTCACCTATCCATATTCTCCACAGATGCTGCCTGACCCGCTGAGTTACTCCAGCACTCTATGTATGCTTACGTTTACTGATCTGGGCATTGAGTACTTGCGTTGGATGTAACATGGCAACTGTGCAAATCGTTGCTAAGGCCACACATAGATTGTTGTGGTTGGTCAGTTATAGCAAACATGGCATGAAGCTAGAAGGGTGCATCGGAGGATGTTACTGCGATTGGGCAACTTGACCCAAGGAGATCCTGCAAGTGTTTTTCTCTGGAGTGTAGAAAGATGGAGGGTCACCTTACATAGGTAAATATAGCATGAGGGGCTAGAAAAGGTAAATAGTGAGTCGTTAACCCAGAGTAGTGGAGTCACCACGTTTAACATATATTTGGATGGATATATGAATAGTGAGGGTTCACTGTGCTATGGCCTTAGTGATAAGATTAGGGGGTGGAGATTTACAACTGAGGTATGTAGGAACTTCTTCTCCCAGAGATAGGTGAGGGGGAGATGTGGAGACGGCTCCACCAGTGGGAGAGGCTGGAACGAGGGACAGTTGCAGGATTAGGGGGCGGACATTTAAAACTGAGGTGTGT
>NW_022630902.1:0-44689 GCF_010909765.2 Amblyraja radiata
AGAGAGAGAGAGAGAGAAAAATTAGGAAATGAAATTGAGGAGGACATTGTAATCCATTACACTGTATGTCAAGTATATTCCTATATTGCAAAGTCTGTGATATCATACATTAAAATGATATATTAACACCTCGCATTCATTAATTCATAAAAATTCCAGTTGATTGTATAGTAAAGTGATATCCCATGAGTTTTGATTTTCTGGAAATGTCAAGTATATTCTTATACCTAACCTGACTTTTCAAAGTCATGGTATGTATCAGAATACACTTGGCATACATAGTAAAGGACCATCGTATACATGGACAGTGGGACGTAAAAAAAAAGTGCTGGGAGAACTCATTGGGCCAGGCAGCATCGGGGAGGGGGGGGGGGGGGGGGGGGGGATATCCAAACCTCTGCAACACACCGGCCTTTTAATGCCAAGATATGTCTCTGCACTATTAAGAACTTTGAAATTTGAAGAGCACAGGTTGGCACCAGAAATGTGGCAACTCTTTGGAGAAGTCTACAATTCTTACAATCGTTGCACTTCTATGATTGTGCTTTTCTGTAGTATGATTTTACCGGATTGTATTCAAAACAAAGGATTTCACTGTACCTGGGTACATGTGACAATAAAGTATAATTGAATGATTGAAAATGAACTGACAATGTTTCGAGTTGGGACAGACAACCCACTGACAGAGAAACAACCTGATATGCTGTCTGTCCATTTCCCTCCACAGATTCTGACTGACCTGCTCAGTTCCCCCAGCACTTAGATTTTGTACTCAATATTCCAACTTCTGCAGTTTTGTGTGTCTCTGTGGTGGACATGCAGTGGATACACCATTACACTGCTTTCATTTGAACTTTGAGACACATAAGAATCAAAGAGTTCAATTTATGGTATAATTATCATGCACTTTCTGTCAAATCTTAGCAGTCAATCTTTACTAAAGACACTGAAATGTTGCACAGAAAGTCCCAGTGGTGGGCAGCCTTGGGAACTGTAAGTCCAAAGTCACCTTTTCACTTGCAAGCATGCTACATTTACTGCACCATATCTCAAATTACTCATTTACTTATATCCCAACATACCATTTTATGAAATAAATTTGTCTAATTTGCATTTGTTTCCTGATGATTATTGGCTCTGGCACTAAAAGGCACGCGAGTGATGAGACTGGAATAATAAAACTGCCGAGACAGATATAAAGAATAAAAAGAAGCTTTAGCAACAACTCCCCACTTGCTGGAGAAAAACTCCCCAGCTTCACGGCATCTCTTCTGGGCCTCCAAGGTTGAGTGTCATGTCAACACCATAAAACAAGTCATTATCAAGCTTCTGAACAACATTCATTAGCAGCTCTAAATGGCTGTCGTGGGAATAATTCTGTCATAATGTTATAAATTCAGCAAATTCACGATCGTTATTAAGTTCAATGGGGAGATTCATAACAGGGAAAAAACACATTTACTGGTCATAGAGGGTTTCAAATGACAGAGCACTTTGCAGAGAATCAAAACTCGTGGAATCTCACTTTTATCATACAATCAACGGGAATTTTGACGTATAGTAAACACAAAAAGCATTCAAATATCACTCGAATGTATGGTATCTCAGAATTCTCATGACTGAGCATTTCCTCACCCAAGGTAGAGGGATGTCACTTAAAGGATTGGCAACATCACATGGATTATATTTGAAGGACATCCAGAAAAACATGAACGAGAGAAGTAAAGAATTATGCAGATAGAATCAGAGTATGGAATGTGGTAAATAGGAGAAGGCTTATATAGAGCATTAACACCAGAATAGACCATTTGGGCAGCATGGCCTCTATCTGCTGAAATTTTTTTTAAATTGCTCATTATATTTTATCGATATTCTTTTCCATCTACACTAGGATCAAGATATTTTTAAAACGTTGGCCACTTAATAAATCAGTACCATATTTATCATCAAAGATAACTTTAAATGAACAATAATCAATCAGACCATGTGAGTTTTACTTCAAGATTTGAATGATTTTTTAACTTGGAATGGGTCTTCCCAAAAACTGATATACCAGTGAGATTGCAATTTATTAGAAAGACCTACATGAAACTTGTGAAGGTACCAAAGACTTCAAATCCCAGAATATGGAACAGAATCTGCAGTTCATTCTTAACCATATTTAATAAAATACTTTGAACACCATAACTCAAAAGATTTTAGACCAAGTACTGGGAATTGAGAGTGACCTGATGTAACTCTGCTGTCATATGGCAAGAACATGATGATTTTCCATGGTTCTATGAATAACATGCCCTCTTATGTTTAGAACCTACTGGCCATCTTCATTTATGTGGATAGAACAAGCAATGGCAGAGAAGACACCTGTGTTGGAAGGAACTGCAGATGCTGGTTTACACCGAAGATAGACACAAAATGCTGGAGTAACTCAGGCAGCATCTCTCGAGAGAAGGAATGGGTGACATTACAAGTCGAGACCCTTCTTCAAACACCTGGACAGGTGTGCGAATAGGAAAGATTTAGAGAGATATGGGCCAATCAAGGGCAAATTGGACTAGCTGAGATGAGGCATCTTGGTTGTCATGGATGAGTTGTGCTGAAGGGCCTGTTTCGTGATATTGACTCTGACTATACAACTCTAAAATGAATATGGTAAAATTGCATGCTAATGGGTGTAGGACCAAGTAAGTGAATTGTTTAATTCCCTGTGGAATATGTAAGTTTGGGACAGAGTTTGTCACACCTCATTGCACACCTCATTGCACACAGTTCAGTGTGTGTGGCATGCCCAATTTGTTCAATAAACAGGCTCAATAAATAACAACTCATCAACAGTTTCTCCTAAAATAATTCAATGACTGTATTAGCAGGTGATTTTTCTCATTTAATTTGTTTGGAAAGCCGGAAAAATGGCAGCCTTTTTTACGTGCATAATTTGAAGAAAGAAGGTCAGTGCACGTTAAAATGAAATACTGAATTATATGCCTTTTGTTGTAATTTGTTTGGCTTGTGAATTTATTGAATACAGACTCTCCAGCAGTTCATAGAATCTTATAAAGATATTTAAATATTCTTATGTAAATGACACGTCTTTTATTACCATCCCTGTTTTAACAAACAGTCCTTCTGTTGCATAATTAAAAGTTAAATTATTAATGAGAATTTGGTGACAGATGTAAACCTTCATAGTAATGAATTCAAAGGTTGGAGATGAAGTTATTTTTATTTCATCGGGGTTGGTGAATTTATGTCAGTTGACCTTATTTTCAGTGCATCACATTGTAACCATGAGATTAAACAATGCCACATTATGATTTTAAACTATGCTTTACTATACTGCAAACTTTTACCTGTGCTACAATATCATTTAGACTCTAATTTGAATCAAATTATATCCAAAGATTTAAATTGCACTTTGTTGGCCTAGAAATTGTTTTCCGTAGGGCAATATTTCTGCCCGACAGGTGACATAGTTGCCTTGAAAAGTACTTTATAAAGTGTAATGTGTGATTCTCTGCAGACTCTAGGAAGTGTGTAATTTCCTTCTTGGTCCGGCGTGTGTCAAGAAAAGGGCAAGACCGAGCTGGCACCAGTCTGTGAATAACCCACTATAAGTCATAAGCATTGTTTCCCCAGAATTTCCACAAATCCTTCGCAAAAATTATGGCGTTTAACGATTAGGGGGTCTAAACAAAAATGGAACTCCAAAACCTTATGGGACCAATATTAAATATCTTCAGTTACACAAAGAGGAACACCACAATATTCATCTTCAATGACCAGAAAATGTATGATGACACAGCTCAAAAAATAGATATTCCATTTTCCAATTTCCAACATGTAATGTGCATTTAATTAAAACAAAATTACATTAACTCATTTCAAGAGGTTTCAACTCATTAAGGCCAATTTTAATTCACTCCTTACAGCATTATTGGTGTTTTAGATGTGATGGGTCACCTACAAATCTGTATCATGCTGGTTTCTCAAATGGTGTCTTGGGCTGCAGGGAGATGCTGCTTGTTCCAGAACCAAACCTACTCCTGTATCATTACCCAACATATGATCAGGTACATAGAGATCGTATGATGTATAATGGACCTCAGTTTTGAGGTACCAATAGGCTATGCATGCTTTGATAGTGGCCCCATAGCAGAAGCGTCCACGTATCCTGAGCTAATTCTGCTACTACCATCTATTGCAAACAATGATGGCTTCCACTCATTGTCGCCGGAAGCTTGCGTCCTTTTCAGGACGGACGATGACAGTGAGGCCAACATTTGTAACAAGATGAACACAAAAAGAAGAGCTTTGATAGTTTGTACATGGTCCCTTTGGAAAGAAGCCAGCAAATGGTTAATTATCTACTCAGTCAGACACACGAGTTAGGAAATTCACACCAAGCAAGCTATTGTAGGTCTTGGCTACTTGGATTGCTTGAATGAAGCTTGGAGCTCATAGCGATTCAGACTTGCTGGTGTTTAAGAAGGAACTGCAAAAGCTGGAAAATTTTGCATGCTAATGGCTGTAGAACCAGCATAGAATCCGTCTTCGTCTCCTTCATGACTTCCGTTTCCAGGCCCCCATTCCCTCATCTTCACCATGGATGGCCAGTCACTCTACACCTCCACCCCCACCTGGAAGGTCTTAAAGCCGTTTCTTCCTCGACCGCAGAACCAACCAATCCCTGTCTACCGATACTCTCCTCCGCCTAGCGGAGCTGGTCCTTGGTCAACAACTTTTCGTTTGACTCCTCCCATTTCCTCCAAATACAAGGCATGGGCCCTAGCTATGCCTGCCCCTTTGTAGGGGACGTCGAACAATCCTTGTTCGAGATGTACCGTGGCTCTATCCACGAACTCTACCTCCACCACATTGACGACTGCACTCGTAACAAGGACAGAGTCCCCCTTGTCCTCACCTTCCACCCTACCAGCCATCACATACAACAGATAATCCTCCGACATTTTCGCTACCTCCAACAGGATCCCACCACTGGCCACATCTTCCCATCTCCTCCCCTGTCGGCTTTCCGCAGAGACCGCTCCCTCCTTAACTCCCTGGTCAATTCGTCCCTTCCCACCCAAACCACCCCCTTGCCTGGTACTTTCCCTTGCAACCGCAGGAAATGCTACACTTGTCGCTTTACCTCCCTCCTTGACTCCATCCAAGGACCTAAGCAGTCTTTCCAGGTGTGGCAGAGGTTCACCTGCACCTCCTCCAACCTCATCTATTGCATCCGCTGCTCGAGGTGTCAGCTGCTCTAAATCGGTGAGACCAAGCATAGGCTTGGCGATCGCTTCGCCCAACACCTCCGCTTAGTTCGCAATAACCAACTTGATCTCCCGATGGCTCAGCACTTCAACTCCCTCCTCCCTTTCCGAATCCGACCTTTCTGTCCTGGGCCTCCTCCATGGCCAGAGTGAGTCCCACTGTAAATTGGAGGAGCAGAACCCCATATTTTGCTTGGGTAGTTTACACCGAGCATTAACTTCTCCAATTTCAGGTTGTCCTTGCTTTCTCCCTCTTTCCCCTCCCCTTCCCAGCCTTCTCACAGCCCACTGTCTCTGCCTCTTCCTTTCTTCTTCCCACCCCCCCATCTTCACATCTGTCTGAAGAAAGGTCTCGACCCGAAACGTCACCTATTCCTTCGATCCATAGATGCTGCCTCACCCGCTGAGTTTCGCCAGCATTTTTGTCTACCTCAGACTTTCTGGTGGCTCACTCACTATCCATCTGAAGTGATCACTCCTGGAATCATTTGTAAATATGTTCCAATAGTGAGGGTCCTGCTTAATATGTGCACCATTCCACCAGTCTCTTCCAATTATTTCTGCATTGGCTTTCGGAAAGCAAAGAGTGATGTCCAGCACCATGAAGCACTTGACCATTAAAATTATATTATGCTGTACAGAATATGGGCTTTTAATTAATTAGCTTCTTGTCGTTTGGCTGTAAATTGTTAAGAAAATATATCATAAAACAAACTGCAGAAGGGTCTCGACCTAAAAACTATTCTTTTTCTCCAGAGAAGCTGCCTGACCCGCTGAGTTATGCCAGCATTTTGTGTCTATCTTCAGTGTAAACCAGCATCTGCAGTGCCTTCCTGCAAGTAAAGCTAACACATTGAACTGCAGATGCCGGTTTACAAAACTTAAGACACAAATGGTTCTAGTAACTCAGTGGGTCAGGCAGCATTTCTGGATAACGTGGATAGTTGACATTTGGGGTTAGTATTCTTCAGGCTGATTGTAGTGGAATGGTAGGTGAAAGGTAGAAGAGAGAGCAGGAATCAAAGAGGGGGAGCAGTGGGATAGGATTTCACAGAACTCCCATCAGAGAAATGAGGAGAACTTTTTCAAAGTATGCATACCTTGATGAGATTTACCAGTGGAGCATTCAAAATGTAAAAACAAGGAATTGCAGATGCAGGTTTACGAAAAAAAGACACAAAGTTCTGGAGTAACTCAGCTGGTCAGGCAGCATCCCAGGAGAATATGGATAGGTGGTATTTCGGGTCAGGTCGGGACCCTTCTTCCGACTGGTAGTAGGCAGGGGTTGCGGAGGGAGAAAGCTAGAAGAGAAGCAGAAAACACATGGTAGTGTTTGTTTAAACCAACATTAAACGTCCTGTCTGTGCCACCACTTGTTCATCGAGTGCACACCTGATTTCTGATTTTGGCTGTGGGACATAACATAAATGCAAACAATATAAATCATCGATTAGACTTCAGATGGAGCACTGCGTTAATTCTGGTGAACACATTACTGGAAAGATGTGATTGCACCAGAGAGGGTAACGAGGAGATTTATGAGTATATTGCCAGGCAGGAAAACAATGTTGTCTAAGCTGGCTTTGATTCCAAAGGAACAGAGGAGTCAGAGGAAAGAATTAACTAAAGATATCTTAGGATAAGAGATACTAGTAAGATTAAACGAGAACTTACCAGTATGAAGTTTGATCTGTATTTTATGAGTTACGATGAGGGATTACGTGAAGACCGCGCCAGCACGCATGCGCGACATTCTTCAAAGCAGCGGTGTAGAATCACAGAAATAGCAATTGAAATAAACATAGTAAAGATAAGAAGAACTAAGATACCAGTTGACCTTTATAATTGAGGGTGGGAGCGGAGGGCACGTAATCCCTCATCGTAACTCCTCATAAAATAAAGATCAAACTTCAAACTAGTAAGCTCGTTTAATCTTACTATTTTACTTCGGAGTCACGTGAGTGACTACGTGAAGATTTTAAAGATCTGTGATTTCAAACCGTGGAACAGTCCATGCTTCACTCACTGCCGAAGTCATCCAAGGGAGGAAGTATGTTATCGTAATTAAACATTAATCAGTTTTTAAAACAATAACAATATTTATTTTTTAAACAAAGAAAATAACGCTCCCCCGGGCTAAATTATACATTTGCCGAACTTAAAATTCTTTCTGCAAACATTGCAGGTTTGGCAATCGGCTTGTTATAAAATATTTGGAAAGTTCTTTCCGTAGACCATCCCGCTGTTGCCAGAATATGGTCCATTGGTACCTCCATATTTCTGGCCGCCGATGTTGCTGCTGCCCTGGTGGAGTGAGATTTAAAAATGTCAGTATCCACCCAACAGCTCCCAGAACCTGTCTGAGCCATCATGAGATGGTTTGTACTGACACCCGACCATGTGGCTGTTTGTAGCTAACCCATAGTGCCATTTCGCTCCCTCTTAAGGCTTTAGTTGTGCTGATGTAAAGCAATAGATGTGACATGGCACATAAACGAGGGTCAGGTGGGTACGCCCGGAATTCTATCGTCAGTCCCAAAGTTCCTGGTCTGCTCTGCTTAGCCAGCTCCCAGATTCTGAATATTATCTGGTTAGTTGATGTTACTATATTGTCCAGTCTTAGTTTGTCTTGGGACTGGACCCTTTGGGCTGAGACCAAGGCAATCAGCATGGCAGTTTTTAGAGTGAGCTGCTCCAGAGACAGGGATCTGGCTGGTGACCAACCCCTTAGTAATGTTGGGACGACACTGACATTCCAGATCTGGGTGTACCTGGGTCTAGGGGGATTGGTGTTATAAATACCCCTCATTAGTTTGGCCACCAGTCGGTGAGATCCTATGCACTGCTGTCCCGGTGCCTGCCATAGGTAGGCTGACAAAGCACTTCTAGCACTGTTAATTGCGCTATAACTCAGCCCTTCATCGAAGTGAAGGCTGGATAGGAACTCCAGGACGTTCGTAATTGTAGCTGTTCTGTATGCTACCCCAGTCCTCGAGCAGTATGCTTCCCACTTCCGGATGCTGGAGAGGTACTGCTTCTTGGTTGATTGTCAGGAGGCTGCCGTGATCATGTTCATGGTCCTGTCCGATAATCCCAGATCCAACAGAGGCCTTTTTAAATTCTGCAAGCCAACAGATTTATATCCTGTCATGGCACGGATGACTTTCGCCCGAAACAGGATGGGCCAACAGATTTGGTCTTTTGGAAATGATCATGAGTAGTTCAGTGACCAGTCGGGTACTACCAAAATACCTGAAGCTGAGTCCATTTGTATTTTGCATTGGACCCGACTGATGAGGCAGAAGGGGGGAAAGGCATAGAAAAACAAATTTCCTCAATTCAGCAAAAAAGCATCCATCGCTGCTGCCTCAGGGTCTGGTTCCCAAGCGACATATGTTGGTAACTGGTGATTCAGTCGGGATGCAAAGAGATCGATATCAGGTGTTCCATATCACTTTGTAATATCAGCAAATACTTTATGGTTCAACATCCATTCGGTGTTGTCATTAAATTTTTGTGACCTGGTGTCTGCCACAGTATTGAGCTTACCTCGTAGGTAATTTGCTGATAGCCAAATTTGTCTGTCGACACACCATTGCCAGATTGTGTTGACCAGATCATCACACGATATCGATTTTATTCCACCCATGTGGTTAATATAAGCCACCACTGTGGTGTTGTCAATTTGTAGGCGGACATGCAAATGGTGCATAGCTGAACAGTAAGCTTTTAGCCCATAAAACGAACCCAACATTTCTAAATAATTTATAACCAGTGTTTGTAGTAGTGATGATTCTTGTAAGTTCCATCTGCCACCAGTACTTGATATAATGTTAGTTGCTCCACAGTCCTGAACACTGGCATCCGTTTGTATCGTGAATGCTGGGTTACTGATAACAATGGGGCTGGAACTATGCCAAATGTTTTCTTACCACCATTGTAATTATGAAATTGCTTTAGCTGGTAATTGCATGGGTCGATCAAAATGACCTGCATGTTGTTTTAACGCTTGCACCTTTGCCCTTTGTAAGTTTTGGTAATGCAAAGGTCCAAGCTGGGTAGCTGGAAATGCTGCTACTAATTTCCCAATCACTCTTGCCACTTGTCGAATGGTTGGTTGATTAGTAACTATCAATTTGTTGCAGGCTTGCACCAATTCTGCTGCTTTGTCTTTTGGCAACGTTACAGACATGTGGACTGAGTTAATTGTGAATCCCAGATAGTCCATAGTTGTGGATGGCGTCAACTTAGATTTATCTGGATGTATGACAAACCCCAGTGTTTCAAACAAATGTTTGGTAGCTAATATCGCTGATTTAGCTAATTCCAGGGTTTTCCCCACTATCAAAATATCATCAAGGTATGCCATAACAATATGTTTTTGTTTTCTTAGTATTGCCAGGGCCGGTTTTAATATCTTGGTAAACAGTCTTGGGGCTGATGTTATCCATTAGGCAATGCTTTATACTGCCATTGTTGCCCCATCCAGTTAAACTTTAGGTATCTACGATGATCCTTGTGAATGGTAACTGAATAGTATGCCTCTTTCAAATCGATGCATGCCATGAAGTATCCTCTGGAAATTAATTGTTTGGCAGTAACAAATGTTTCCATTTTGAAATGTATATACCTGACAAAAGTATTCAGTGTCGTTAAGTCAATGATGATGCGACACCCACCATCTTTCTTGGTTTTTGTGAAAATATTCGATACAAATTCCAAAGAGTCATGTTCCGTTTTCTCTATGACTCCTTTTGTATTTAACCTCACCAGTTCTGCATGTCCCTCGTATTTTTCCCTTTGTGAGAGTGTAAACTCCCTGTGAGGTATATGTTGTACTGGTGGCATACTTTTTTGGATGAACTCAATTTTGTATCCCTGAATACTTTGTAGTATAT
This sequence comes from Amblyraja radiata, assembly GCF_010909765.2. Classification (NCBI taxonomy): domain Eukaryota; kingdom Metazoa; phylum Chordata; class Chondrichthyes; order Rajiformes; family Rajidae; genus Amblyraja; species Amblyraja radiata. The sequence goes on from NW_022630902.1 coordinate 10,172, forward strand.
ATTTATCAAGAGTGATAGTCCTCCATGCTTCCAAAAACAAGTGTAACCTTCCCCCTGTTAGTACACCTTTTATGTCCTGGAAGGAACCAGACCCACCTGCCTCCATGGTTACCGGTAGTGTGTTCATTTCCTCGGCTTCTGTTTCTTCGTTGGTCGAGATGCCGGAGTGTGGGGTTGGCGCATCTTCCATGGGGTCCGCTCTGGGCCCTGGCCTAAAAAGACCTCCGGGGATGATGGGCGGCCACCATGCTTTCACTAGCACCCTGGTGTTGACGCCTGCTGGTGGCTGCATAGGGGTGCTGTCGCCTGGGTTGTGTGGCTTTACTCGTTCTTGGATCTGCCCTCATGTCCAAGCGCTTTCGAATCCTCGTCCAGGTCTTTGACTTGTTTCGACAAGTCCTTCCCAGACAGCAAGATTTGTGGTTGTGTAGTTGCAGTTTTGCACAAACCTGCAAATTTGGGATTGAGGGCAGGTCTGATGGCATCCTTCCGCAGGCTGTTTATCTCATACTGTGTGTTGCACAGTAGAGCCAGTGTGTCCTGCTGGTTTTCGGTCATTTCGACCTCATTCACGGAACGAGCAGAGGACGTGATATCTGACGTCAGGAGCTTTAAGGTTTTCTGGAGCTTCACCTCCTGGGTTCTTATGCCCAACCCAATGTACCCCCAGATTTGGCTGTTAACGGCTGGTACATTGAGTGAGATGCAGTTCTCCGGAGGCGTGTACCTGTCCATCGCCTCATTGACTACCTGTTGCTGTAGCGAGTGGAAGGACAGGTAGTCTATACTGGCCGCCAGTTTTGACTGTAACGGTCGTCCCACTCGTGGTGTAACCACGAACCGGTTGACCACTCACAGCAGCTCTTCCTGGTCCTGCACCTTCAGCACACTGCTGTTGTCTTCAGCCACAGACCCCTCTTCTTGACCAGCCCAGCCCTGGTCACCAACGCTCCCCTCTGTCGAGGGAGATGCAATGGACAGTGCTGGATACGGCACTGTTGTGGTTGTGCAAGCACTCCCACAGCGGGCTTGCTCCATCTCCCAGAGCAAGTCCCGTTGGAGCATGTGCTACATCAACCACTCCAAACGGTCACCTTTGCTGCTCTTGGTCAGCGCGTCTTCCTGATCGGACTCGTCCGAGTCTATCGGCCGGACCGACTTCTGCTTAGCCTTGCCTCCAACCCGCTGTGGTGGTTCGAGCTGAGCAGCTTGCGGCGTTGGGCTTGGCTGTGCAGAAATTGCATCGGTGACTGTGGACCACAGCGAGTGCGGTCCAGGTGCCGCCGGTCGCTCCCCACTGCTGGAACCCTCCTGGGCCATCACAGTCAAACGGGGCGCGACCTTCTTTAGTTTCTTTAGAACCACCCTTGTCCATGTTCTCTAGAAGCACAGAACACAACAAGTTTTGGGAATAACAACGTCAGAATAAGCTTAACTTACCTGTAGGTCTCGTTTTAAACTCTGTTGCGGGAGAGCTTGTTCCCCCACCCGTCGCTGTTGCACTGCGTGAGATGCTATGTCGTGCATGCGTGCTGGCGGGGTCTTCACGTAGTCACTCACGTGACTCCGAAGTAAAATGTATGTTATATCCATTGGTCTTAAAGTCCACTGAAAAATGACCAAGTTGTAAAGAGATTTCCATCATTCTAAAATCTTGGCATGCATAGGCATGAGGATTGTTACCGTCCTGGATGAGGATAATAAGCCATGATTAGAGCCAGGATGTTTAGGCGCTAAAAAACCCTGAAATAGGTAGGCAAAAAGGCATAATAAAATTATAAAAATGGCACACAAGGCATTTATTGACAAAAAAAAGGCATACAAAGGCATGTATTTCTACCATCAAAATATGATTAAAAATGATAATATAATGGTATTCTACATTAAATGACCAAAGTTGCCTGGTTGCTCATAATTACTATCATTTTTATCAAATTATCTAGTGTTAAACTATGCTGTGTGTCAGACAGAATATGCTTCAATTGTGAGAAACTTCTTTCTACCACTTTTTAAGCACTTGAGAGAATATTGAATAAATTGATAAATGAGTAAATTAAAGATGAACAAGAGTCAAAAATTAGGTCAAAGACATGATTATCAAGCAAATGATTAGGAGGGAATTAAGGAATTGTTTTTTTTCATCTTAAAACATTGAAACGTATAGCACATGAACAGACACTTTGACCCAAAACGTCTGTGCCAAATATGATGCCAAGATAAACTAACCTCCTCTGCCCTCATGTGATCCATATCACTCCATTCCCTGTATCAGCATGTGCCTATCTAAAGTCTCTTAAGCACCACTCCTGTATCTGCCTCCACCACACCCTGGCAGTGCATTCAAAGCACCCACTTTTCTCCGTGTAAAAAACTTGCCCTCCGTATCTCCTTTAAAGTTTCCCCTCTCACCATAAAAGCACTCCAGTCTTCGACATTTTCACCATGAGAAAAAGATTCTGACTGTCGACCCAATCCATGCCTCTCATAATTTTATAGACATCTATTAGTCCTCCACTCAACTTCCGGCATTCTTGAGAAAACAATCTTATATCTTCTGCAACCTCTCCAAAGCCTTCCCATCATGCCTGTAATGGGGTGATCAGAACCGCACGCTATTCTCCAAATCAAAAGTGTGGAAAAGTAGTAGAGGTACAACCCACTTATTGCATTTAAAATTTGCTCGGATGAACAATTAACTCTTTGCAATTTACAAGGCCAGGAACCTGGAACTGGGAAGTGGTAATGTACTAAATTGCTCCTTCCTGAATGGCTGAGGTGATAGCAAAAATGTCTTTGTTACTGGCATCAATATTAACTTAAAGTAGGAAAATATAGTTGAACAATATCTGTGAAGAGTAGTAACTGAGTGAATTTGCCAAAAAGCATACAGTTGAATTTTCAGGATTGATTCAGGTTTATAATTGCTTTTTGCTCCCACATGTTCCATCAGGTTCAATCCTGATTGTGTTGCTTTTTAACTAGTGTGAGCTCAGTCTGCAGATTTCTACATTTCTGCAACAAAGGAATGCTGGAAACTAGATTGGTTTGTCAGCCACGGTTGCTCTGGAGGAAAAAGCTAATGAGGGAACACTTCAGAGTATTGCCTAACTTTTGTAGCAATTAGCAATTGATACCAAAAGAGAAAATTTGTCATCGTAAAAATAAATGTGCTAGAAACCTCTTGATGAATGGGTACAGGAAATTTCTGAAGAGTTTGTTCCTTTGTAATGTCCCTGTTACTATGGGCAGTTGGCATGACAAATGATTAATGTGTGAACTGGGATATACTGTAAAAACCACGCGTAAATATGTGCAAGGAAAGCATTTTTTCTCAAGGTTCAGAGAGCGCAAATCCGTGGAGGTAACGTGCGGCTTGATTGACATTCCATGCTAAATAAAGATGATGATGTAGAGCATTTACCACAGGGAGTTCTATAGCTTTTTGGAGGACTTTTAGAAAGTGCTAAATGCTCCCTTTTGTTTGTTGCATTTTCTTTCTCACTATGCTGGTCTCTTGCTACTTTCACACATTCTACCCCATTTTATTAAAATTATGGCATAGATGAATGTTCTTCATTTTCACTTTAGCCTTTGTGTGTAGTTTTTGAAGTCACAAACGGAACCAGTTTCATCGTCATGTCATTTTGTAAAAACATATTTCCTTTATTTATTTGGGTCTGTGATGATGCAAAACCATTCAGTTGGATATTAGTGTAGGATCGATTTCTAATTTAGAACATAGGACAATATAATGTTCAAGAAGGAACTGCAGATGCTGGAAAATCGAAGGTACACAAAAATGCTGGAGAAACTCAGTGGGTGCAGCAGCATCTATGGAGCGAAGGAAATAGGCAACGTTTCGGGCCGATACCCTTCTTCAGACTGATGGGGGGTGGGGTGGTGGCGGGGAGAAGAAAGGAAAAAGGAGGAGGAGGAGCCCGAGGGCTGAGGGAGAGGTAGGAAGGGGGAGGAGACAGCAAGGGCTAACCGAATTGTGAGAATTCAATGTTCATGCCACCAGGATGCAGACTCCCCAAGCGGAATATGAGGTGCTGTTCCTCCAATTTCCGGTGTTGCTCACTCTGGCCGTGGAGGAGGCCCAGGACAGAGAGGTCGGATATGGAATGGGAGGGGGAGTTGAAGTGCTGAGCCACCGGGAGGTCAGGTTGGTTAATGCGGACCGAGCGGAGGTGTTCGGCGAAATGATCGCCAAGCCTACGCTTGGTCTCACCAATATAGATCAGCTGACATCTAGAGCAGCGGATGCAATAGATGAGGTTGGAGGAGGTGTAGGTGAACCTCTGTTGCACCTGGAACGACTGCGTGGGTCCTTGAATGGAGCCGAGGGGGGGTAAAGCGACAAGTGTAGCATCTCTTGCGGTTGCAAGGGAAAGTGCCCGGGGAAGGGGTGGTGCGGGAGGGAAGGGAAGAATTGACAAGGGAGTTACGGAGGGAGCGGTCTTTGCGGAAGGCAGACAGGGGGGGGAGATGGGAAGATGTGGCGAGTGGTGGGGTCACGTTGGAGGTGGCAAAATTGACGGAGGACTATTTGTTGTATGTGCCGGCTAGTGGGGTGAAAGGTGAGGACCAGGGGGATCCTGCCCTTGTTGCGAGTGGGGGGGATGGGGAGAGAGAGCAGTGTTATGGGGTATGGAGGAGACCCTGGTGCAAACCTCATCTATAGTAGGGGAGGGGAACCCCCATTCTCTGAAGAATGAGGACATTTGCGATGCCCTGGTGTGGAACACCTCATCCTGGGAGCAGATGCGGCATGGACGGAGGAATTGGGAGTGGGGGATGGAGTCCTTACAGGAAGCAGGGTGGGAGGAAGAGTAGTCAAGATAGCCGTGGGAGTCAGTGGGTTTATAATGGATGTCGGTCAGAAGTCTATCACCTGCGATGGAGATAGTGAGGTCAAGGAATGGTAGGGAAGTGTCGGAAATGGTCCAGGTGTATTTGAGTGCTGGATGGAAGTTAGTGGTGAAGCGGATGAAGTCAGTCAGTTGTGTGTGGGTGCAGGAGGTGGCACCAAAGCAATCGTCAATGTAGCGGAGGTAGAGGTCGGGGATGGGGCCCTGGTACGCCTCGAACAATGATTGTTCGACGTACCCGACAAAGAGGCAGGCATAGCTGGGGCCCATGCGCGTGCCCATAGCTATGCCTTGTATTTGGAGGAAATGGGAGGAGTCAAATGAGAAGTTATTGAGGGTAAGGACCAACTCCGCTAGTCGGAGGAGAGTATCAGTGGACGGGTATAGGTTGATTCTCCGGTTGAGGAAGTTCCGGAGTGCTTTGAGACCATCCTGGTGTGGTCCTGGTTTTTACTTTTGTTGTTGTTTTCTTTTGTCTTGTTATAGTAAAATTTTAGTTTATTAGGTTGTGTATATGTGTGGGGGGGGTGAAACATGTTTTTTTTGTATCTTCCTTCGGGGGAATGCGACTCTGGTCGTATCCCCCTTCTCTGCCTCCGTCTGTGCTGAGGCCTAATGGCAGAGCTTGCGGCCTCCAACTGCGAACCAACCTCAAGGCTCCTGAGGCAGAGCCAGACAGGACTTACCAACGCGAGAATGGCTGACTTCGGAGCTGAGGCGGCGTTCCGGCGTTCCGGCGGCGGCGACCTGAATTCGGGGCTCGGCCGTGGGCCCAGTGGACGGCATCATCGGGAGCTTGCAGGTCACAGGTTGGTGACCTGTTTTTCCGGAGCTCCCGCAACTACAGCTGCGTCCGCTGGACTGTAGGGCGGCAGCTTCGGCAGCTTCTACCAGCCCGGGCCACGGAGCTTGTACCGGCCCGTTCGCAGAGCTCGGTTGACCCGCAGGACTTATTCACCATCATCCGGCGGGGTCACAACATCTGAAGCCTGGATCGCCTCAGCACAGAGGGAGAACAAGGAGGGAAGGGACAGAGACTTTAAGACTTTTGCCTCCATCACAGTGAGGAGGTGCCTGGTGAACTCACTATGGTGGATGTTAATTTGTGTTTATTGTATGTTTTGTTATTTATTATTATATGTATGACTGCAGGCAATGAAATTTTGTTCAGACCGAAAGGTCTGAATGACAATAAATGAATCCAATCGAATCCAATCCAATCCAATGGAGGTGTAGAGTGACTGGACGTCCATGGTGAAGATGAGAGGATGGGGGCTTAGAGAATGGAATGCGCGGAGACGACGGAGAGTGTCTGAGGCGTCTTGAACATAGGTAGGGAGGGATTTAACCAAGGGGGATAGGATGGAGTCAAGGTATGTGGAAATGAGTTCGGTAGGTCACGAACAAGCAGAGACAATGGGTCTACCGGGACAGTCAGGTTTGTGGATTTTGTGGAGAAGGTAAAATCGGGCCGTGCGGGACTGGGGAACGATGAGGTTGGAGGCTCGGGGAGGGGCAGGGAGTCGGAGTTGATGAAGTCGGTAATGGTGCTAGAGGTAGTGGCCTGGTGCTCGTCAGTGGGGTCATGGTCCAGAGGTAAGTAGGAGGAGGTGTCCAAGAGTTGGCGCGTGGCCTTAGCTTTGTATAGATCAACGCGCCAGACTACCAAGGCAGCTCCCTTGTAGGCGGGTTTGATAACACAGTCTGGGTTGTTGCGGAGTTAGTCGATGGCAGTACATTCAGGGGGGAGAGATTGAAGTGAGACAGGGGAGTGGAGAAGTTGAGGCGTTGATGTCGCAACGGCAGTTTTGGTTAAAAAGTTCTAAAGCTGGAAGGCCACGAGCGGGGGGTCCACGAGCAGCGGTTCGTTGGAGACGGGAAAAGGGATCATCATGGATCATCACCTCAATGAGTTCCGCACCCATCACGACTTGGAGCTCTTCTACCGTCGCCTTCGCCTCACAGTGTTCTTCCATGGGAAGGAGTCCTTGCTCCCCACTGATGATCCCTTTTCCCGTCACCAACAAACCCTATCCTCGTGGACCCTCCTCATGGCCCACGGCTTTAGAACTTTTAATTCAAAACTTCAGGGAACGGGGGATCCCCTCCCCTACTCTAGATGAGGCTCGAACCAGGGTCTCCTCCATACCCCGTAACACTGCTCTCTCTCCCCATCCCCCCACTCGCAACATGGGCAGAGTCCCCCTGGTCCTCACCTTTCACCCCACTAGCCAGCACATACAATAACTAGTCCTCCGTCAGTTTCGCCACCTCCAACGTGACCCCACCCATCTTCCCATCTCCCCCTCTGTCTGCCTTCCACAAAGACCGCTCCCTCCGTAACTCCCTTGTCAATTCTTCCCTTCCCTCCCGCACCACCCCTTCCCCGGGCACTTTCCCTTGCAAACGCAAGAGATGCTACACTGGTCGCTTTACCTCCCCCCTCGACTCCATTCAAGGACCCAATCAGTCGTTCCAGGTGCGACAGAGGTTCACCTGCTCCTCCTCCAACCTCATCTATTGCATCCGCTGCTCTAGATGTCAGCTGATCTATATCGGTGAGACCAAGCGTAGGCTTGGTGATCGTTTCGCCGAACACCTCTGCTCGGTCCGCATTAACCAACCTGACCTCCTGGTGGCTCAGCACTTCAACTCCCCATCCCATTCCGTATCCGACCTCTCTGTCCTAGGCCTCCTCCATGGCCAGAGTGAGCAACACCGGAAATTGGAGGTACAGCACCTCATATTCCGCTTGGGGAGTCTGCATCCTGGTGGCATGAACATTGAATTCTCACAATTCGGTTAGCCCTTGCTGTCTCCTCCCCTTCCTACCTCTCCGTCAGCCCTCGGGCTCCTCCTCCTCCTTTTTCCTTTCTTCTCCCCGCCTCCCACCACCCCCCATCAGTCTGCAGAAGGGTTTTGGCCCGAAACGTTGCCTATTTCCTTCGCTCCATAGATGCTGCAGCACCCGCTGAGTTTCTCCAGCATTTTTGTGTACCATAGGACAATATAGCACAGGAACAGGCCCTTTTGCCCACAATGTCAGTGCTGTACACGATGAGAAGATAAATTGATTTCATCTGCCTGCGCGTGAACCTCGCAATTTACTTGGTTAAGCTTGTCACGCATGACCTGGAGTCTTTAGTTTATTTATTGTCACGTGTACCAAGGTACCTTGAAAGGTTTTGTTGCATGCTAACTAGTTTATGCAATGAACTATGTGACTAAGATGATTTCTCATCCATAAACTATGGGACCCAAATTGCAAGGAGTTGCTTTACATGGTCAGTCATGATGGACATTGCTTATAGATTAACACTCTTTCGGTAAAGAATAGAGGAGTGAGGCTAAAGAGGTTGTCATTCAAATGGATTAGGTGCACATTTGATGGATCAATAGCCTCTCTCTGTGGTACATTTCTATGATGTTACGAGACTAATTGTGATCGGTCCCCCAATGCAATATTCCACTTCTCCACCAATTCCAATATTGGTGGTCCGTGGGGGGCAGGGGGGGGGGGATAGGCGGTCTTTCTGGAGCGCTAGTATGGGTGTTGAGGGCCAAAGGGACTGGTTTCCAGAGGGCTAGTATCAATATTGTGGGCCGAATGGATTCTTGGACTGGCAGCTCAGTCACTCAGGCCTGGTGGGCTGGCAGCTCAGTCACTCGGGCCTGGTGGGCTGGCAGCTCAGGCCTGGTGGGCTGGCAGCTCAGTCACTCGGGCTTGGTGGGCTGGCAGCTCAGTCACTCAGGCCTGGTGGGCTGGCAGCTCAGTCACTCAGGCCTGGTGGGCTGGCAGCTCAGGTCTGGTGGGCTGGCAGCTCAGCCACTCAGGCCTGGTGGGCTGGGTGCTCAGTCACTCAGGCCTGGTGGGCTGGCAGCTCAGTCACTCAGGCCTGGTGGGCTGGCAGCTCAGTCACTCAGGCCTGGTGGGCTGGGTGCTCAGTCACTCAGGCCTGGTGGGCTGGCAGCTCAGTCACTCAGGCCTGGTGGGCTGGCAGCTCAGGTCTGGTGGGCTGGCAGCTCAGTCACTCAGGCCTGGTGGGCTGGGTGCTCAGTCACTCAGGCCTGGTGGGCTGGCAGCTCAGTCACTCAGGCCTGGTGGGCTGGCAGCTCAGTCACTCAGGCCTGGTTGGCTGGGTGCTCAGTCACTCAGGCCTGGTGGGCTGGCAGCTCAGTCACTCACGGCTGGTCGGCTGGCAGCTCAGTCATTGACGGCTGGTGGGCTGGCAGCCGACCCACTGACGGCTGGTGGGCTGGTAGCCGACTCACTCACTGTTGGTGAGCTGGCAACCGACTCACTCACGGCTGGTGGGCTGGCAGCCGACTCACTCATGGCTGGTGGGCTGGCAGTTGACTCACTCACGGCTGGTGGGCTCACAGACAACCTCCATCACACACGCACCCTCCATCACACACACACAAACTCCACCTCTCACACACACAGACACACACACACTTCATCTCACACACACACACACACCCTCCATCTCACACACACACACCTTCCATCTCACACACACACCCACCATCTCACACACACTCACACCATCCATTACACACTCACACACAACATATATATGACAGGAAAACGTTCTTGAATCTACTCACATGGTTGAGTGTGGCGTCTCCCCTGAGCGGGACTTCCGCAGTGAGCGGGACTTCCGGAATGAGCACGACATTCAGTTCAAGCAGCATAGTGCAGACCAACCCTTCAATTCAGTTCAAGCAGCATAGTGCAGACCAACCCTTCAATTCAGTTCAAGCAGCACAGTGCAGACCAACTCTTCAATTCAGTTCAAGCAGCACAGTGCAGACCAACCCTTGAATTCAGTTCAAGCAGCACAGTGCAGACCAACAATTCACTTCATGCACGGTGCAGACTCACAGTTCAGTTCACTCACGGCGTAGACTCACATTTCTGGACTCAACTCCCACTCACGTTCTTTCGGGGTGACTGACTCACGTCTGGCCTCCAGGGCTTTATTCTCCTGTCCCCCCAGAAGGGGCGTTACCTTCACCATGATGATTGACAGGAGAGAAGACCAATCTGCTGATGTCACAATTTTATAAACATTCATAACTTTTTTTAAATTTCACTTTTCGGAAAAACCTTGGGCCGGTTGGAGGAGAGGAGGATGGTGAGTAAGATGGCGAAAAAGTAATAGAGTAGCGTTTTTTTTCTAAAATTTATTTACAATGTAGACAGGAAGTGGTCAAGATAAGACTTTTAGTAATAGTATAGTTAGATGAACCATGTCAGGAATCTCAGGATGAATCTTGCTGTCTCTCCTCAAGTCTGAATCAATATTTTACCCATTGTTAGGATAAAGATTGTTAATCGTATTTTGTAAAGATTTCACTTTAGAAGAAAGTTTGCACTGGTTGAAGAAAGAATGGGCACCACTGCCTCTCCTCAAATCTGAATCAAGATTTTACCCATTGATAGGAAAAAGATTGTTAAGCGTATTTTGTAAAGATTTCACTTTAGAAGAGATTTCATACTAGCTGAAGAAAGAATGGGCACTACTCTTTTCCCATGCTTCACCCTGCGACAACCCCCACCTACCCACCCAATGGCTGATGAATATGTAGAGGGAGCAGCTGATTTATGCCATCGGAATTATTTTGTAACTTGTATGAATTGCTGATATTTATTTTCCCTGCATGTGTATATGATGTTGATATTTGTCCTTGAACCAAAACAAGGATAAGAGCAATGGATCTGGAATGAAGGGAAACAATCAGATGGTGCTTATGCAAGAATTGAAGATTGTATGTGTAGGAAGGAACTGCAGATGCTGGTTTATACTGAAGGTAGAAACAAAATGCGAGAGTACCTCAGCGGGTCAAGCTGCATTTTTGGAGAAAGGGAATACTGTAGGTGATGTTTCATTTTGGAACCCTTCTTCAGAACCCATCACCGACCCAAAACATAACCCAATCATCTTCTCAGGTGAAGACTGTACACTGCTGATGAATGGGGAATGGAGGGCTAACTTAATGAACCACACCTTAATAAGAGTTTAGGCCGTCGGCTTTGATGGCCATTGCTGCTCCTGCTGCTCTTGTTCATCCCCTTTCTCAGCTTCACACATTGCAAATTGCTATAGAGTCTCATCACTTCAGGAGATCTCCCTTCCACAGCCTCGAACCTGATGGTTCTCCAGCCCCGTACTTTATATTTCCATGTGTAGCGAAGAACTGCAGATATTGGTTTAAATTGAAGGTGGACACAAAATGCTGGAGTAACTCAGCGGGATAGGCAGCATCTCTGGAGAGAACGTCTCGACCCGAAACGTGACCCAATCCTTCTCTCCAGAGGTGCTGCCTGTTCCACTGAGTTACTCCAGCATTTTGTGTCTACTGTCTATTTCCATGTCCTATCCAAGATTCACAAGCAGCACTGCCCTAGTTGGCCTCTTGCACCCATCTGTTCTTGCCCTACTGAATCTATCTCCTCATATCTCGACTCTGCTTTGTCCAGTACCGTCCAACCTACACCTGGGACACCTTGCATGTCCTTTACTATTTTTAACCACTTCCAATCCCCTGACACATCCCGCCTCATCCTTACGCTGACTATTTATGACACCTCTCTACTTCTTTGATCTTTCTATGTACATCTCAGGAGGCAAACTAATTACTGATACCTACTACAAACCCACTGACTCCAGCAGCTACCCAGACCACAACTATTCTCGCCCTGTCTTTTGTAATAATGCCAGTCTTTTCACTCAGTTTATCTGTCTCCACTGCATGTGTTCTCAACATGAGCTTTGCATTCCTTTGTCAGGGAATGGGGCTTCTCCCCTCCATGGTTGACCAAGCGCTGACCCATTTCTCCTCTACAACTCACACTTTTGCTCTCACTCCACTTTCCCCCAGACAGAACAGGGATTAAATTTCACCTCACCATCTTTGCATCCAGCACATCATTCTCCGACATTTCTACCAAAGATCCTATAGCAAGCGTGATAGATCACTCGACGAAAAAGACGTAGTACGGTCATGGGCAGATTCATGGGTAATTTTCGGTCCAATTTCCGTAACCGGCTTCCGTCTTCGCACCAAAGATCCCATAGAATACTAGTGCGGAGACGGAAGCCGGTTACGGAAACATCCTCGTAAAAATAAAAGTTACTAGACTAAGTGGGACCCGTTGGGTCCCATGTTCACACGGGAGGGTTGGTCCCCGACGCAATATTCCACCTCTCCACCAATTCCAATATCGGTGGCCAGTAGGGGGGCTTTCTGGAGTGCTGGTATGGGTTCTTGGGGTGGCAGCTCAGTCCCTCAAGCCTGATCTGCTGGCAGCTCACTCACGGCTGGTGGGCTGGCAGTTGACTCATGACTATTCCTTGAAATTCCTTTTCAAGCAGGGTGCAAGGCCACGAAATTCAAATCCATGTTCCAGCACTTTAAGCAGGGTGCAAGGCCACCGAATTCAAGTGCAGTTTCCTACCACTTCAAGCAGGGTGCAATGCCGCCAAATTCAAGTGCAGTTTCCAACCACTTCATGCAGGGTGCAAGGCCACCAAATTCAAGTGCAGTTTTATTCCATTTCAAGCAGGGTGCAAGGCCACCAAATTCAAATGCAGCTTCATACCATTTCATGTAGGGTGAAACCACCATAAAACCACACAAAACACCAAACTCACACTTCAGTAGATATTCAGTGTGTTCAGTTGATTCACAGCCTAGACAGAGTCATGGCCTCTCCCTCCACCATCATGCAGAGACTGAGCCACACCCACACTTCCGGGTTTTATAACCCCTCCCCCCCACCGGAAAAAATTTGGCTTTCATGGAGTGATTGACAGGAGAGAGATTCTCAACATTAAAAAAAAAACTAATAACACTTTTATTTTTCATTGATGGGAAGAATTCGCTGCACCTGCTCAGTGGAGGGGGACTGAGTAAGATGGCAAAAACTCACAGCTGTAAGTGGTAGCGTTTTATCTAAAATCAATATACAATGCAAACAAGAAGTAAGTGCATTTGCAGTAGTGCCTTTTAACTTCAAGCCAAAGCACCCAAGCCACCATTTGCAGTAAGTAGTGCTTTTCAACTTCATGCCATCATTTGCAGTAAGTGGTGCCTTTCAACCAAGCCAATGCACCCATGCCACCATTTGCAGTAAGTAATGCCTTTTAACTTCAAGCCATTGCATCCAAGCCACCATTTGCAGTAAGTAGTGCCTTTCAACTTCAAGCCACACCCAAGCCACACACAAGCCACCATTAGCGGTAAGAGGTGCCTTTCAACTTCAAGTCAAAGCTCCCAAGCCACCATTTGCAGTAAGTAGTGCCTTTCAACTTCAAGCCAAAGCAACCAAGCCACCATTTGCAGTAAGTAGTGCCTTTCAACTTCAAGCCAAAGCTCCCAAGCCACCATTTGCAGTAAGTAGTGCCTTTCAACTTCAAACCAAAGCTCCCAAGCCACCACTTGCAGTAAGTAGTGCCTTACAACTTCATGCCTTACAACTTCATGCCACCATTTGCAGTGCCTTTCAACTTAATGCTGAGTTACTCCAGCATTTTGTGTATCTACAGCATATTTACATTTATTTGAGGGGTGTATTGAGAAAACATTCATGCTATTTGCACTTTTTGTTAGCAGTCCAAGCCTTTCATTGATAAGGAGTACTTTTCCTTAAGAAGCATCCGACCCAAAATGTCACTTGTCCATTCTCTCAAGAGATGTTGCCTCACTCATTGAGATACTCTTGCGCTTTGTGTTTTATTCAGGATTCCAGCATCTGCCCTTCCACATCTCCCAATTACTTTTTCTTGTTTCTTTTGATGTTTTAACCGGAGCCTGATCACATTTTCAAATATTTAAAACACGTATATGATGTCATGCAGAATTTTGGCCTGCAAGAAGACATTAGTTAGATATCTGATTCTTTTGGCATGGTTTAGAATTATAAAAAATGCATGAGGACTGTAAAGATTGATTGCACTAACTGATCAATAGATAGCTGGCAGTAAGGTGGTAAAATAAAAGGAATGGTCATATTTCTTGTGGTTACTAAAAGCATGTGTGCACTGTAGATTTGTTTTTTATTGGATCACCACAGTTTATCTTCAAACTCCACTTATTCGGTCAGAGGATCTCAAAGAATGATCATCATTTTATTTTACAAGGATGTTTAATATGGAACATCCAATTTTGTTTAGTAAGATGAGAGGGTCTGAAAAGTGGTGAGTATTCACTTTGTAATCAGTATTATGATATTTCAATTTCTGAGTGGAAGACTATTGTAGCATTCCTGCCTGGATGAGATTTCTCCAAGCAATATCAGGAGCCAGAATCAACCATGCAACATATTTTTAAAATAAAATGCATCTGAAATTTCTCAGGGAACAGAAATAACATGAATGCTTCTCAATGTCCCTGGAGAAATCCTGGTCCTACCAACCGCTCATCCAGCAGCAATACCTACTTTGAAGAAGTTCTCCTCCTCTCTCCGGAGACAGTTTCACAACCTCCTCTCTAACTGCACACCTTCTGTGATCCCCCCTGCCCTCCAACTGTACGACCATACCCTTACCCAGACTTGATACCACAGCCACATTTGCTTCCTCGGGGCCTGCCTGCGCCTCCATCTCATACCCCATGGCTTCCAGCTCCAGTTCCCTACCTCCCAGTTCGGATCCCAACCGGACCATCGGTACCGACTGGCTATCCACCGACATACCCAGCAATTCTCCAACCGGGCACTGAGATCCACCCTGGTTGCGATGCGCCGGCACCAACAGGACCTCACATCGACACTCCCTGTACTTCAGGCCTCACTAACCCAGACCTGCAACGGACCCCAGCTGTATTTCATCCGCCGGAAGATCCACCTCTTTAATAAAAAATTCCTGGCCTACCTTAATTTCTCCGAGGACCTTAAATTATCCCGACTCCAGGCCGCTCCCGACGCCTGCACTCCGCGACTCGACCGCCCGCAGACTCCGGGCCCCAACTCTGGCCCGCATCGCCTGCCCGAGTCCCGCGACGCCATCTTGGCCACTAGGAGCGACTTCCATACTCACCGGGACGCCGCCTTCACCGACCTCCACATCGATGCTGCCACCGACCCTCACCTGCCGACCGATGACGCCCAGCCTCGCAGCTTCTACGGTAACTTGGACCCCCTCCCCATCGCCGATTCCTCCGGCATCGCCGCCCGACCCGAACTACCCGACAACGCCGCCGGACCGGGGCTCTCTCAACATGGCTGCCGCTACGCACCCGATTCATCTCGCCGCCGACCCGCCGACCATCCGCCCACCGGGACCACCCTCGCATCGCCCGCGGACCCTGACTCAACCACCACTGGACTCCGACCATCGGGTCCGGTGACCCGCGCCACTCGACTCCGACCATCGGGTCCGTTGACCCGCGCCACTGGACTCCGACCATCGGGTCCGGTGACCCGCGCCACTCCACCCCCCTCCAGCAACCCACAGCCATCGCCTTACCTGGAGCCTGGACCCTGCACTGGGCCTGCAGCCTTCACGCTGCTTACTCCCACTCTCCTGGACTTAACTCCACTGGGTCCTAGCGCCCGTCTGCCCAGCCGTGCTAACCTCAGTGGCTGCTCCACAGACCCTCCCCCATTCCCCCCAACCATGTCACACCCGCTCTTCCCCACCCACATTACAGCCCTCTCTCCCCCCCACCCCCTGCCCACCCACCACTCCTCCAACACCCACAACCCCCCCCCCCCACACATTGCCCCCTCCCCAGTCTACCCACCTGCCTTCCTCTGGCCCCAACTCCCACCCCTGCCGGGTGTTCACCATCCCCCCCGACCTCCCCCTCTCCCCCACCCAACAGTCTGTCCTCAGCAGAGGTCTTACCTTTGTCCCCCTCCGTCCCCATCTCAATGAGTTCCGCGCCCACCATGACTTGGAGCGCTTCTACCGTCGTCTCCGCCTCACAGCGCACTTCCATGGGAAGGAGTCCTCGCCCCCCAATGATGACCCCTTTTCCCGTCTCCAACGCACCCCCTCCTCGTGGAACCCCCCTCATAAAGTCCCGGCTCTGGAACTCTTCATTCAGAACTGCCGCCGCGACGTCAACCGCCTCAACTTCTCCACTCCCCTGTCTCACTCTAATCTTTCCCCCTCTGAACGCACTGCCATCGAATCACTCCGCAAAAACCCAGATTGGGTCATCAAACCAGCCGACAAGGGAGGTGCCGTGGTAGTCTGGCGCGCCGATCTCTACAAAGCTGAGGCCACGCGCCAACTCTCGGACACCTCCTCCTACTTACCCTTGGACCATGACCCCACTGACGAGCACCAGGCCACCATTTCTAGCACCATCACCGACTTCATCAATTCCCACGCCCTACCTGACCAAGCCTCCAACCTCATCGTTCCCCAGCCCCGCACGGCCCGTTTTTACCTTCTCCCCAAAATCCACAAACCCGGCTCTCCCGGCAGACCCATTGTCTCTGCGTGTTCGTGCCCCACCGAACTCATCTCCACATACCTTGACTCCATCCTATCCCCCTTGGTCAAATCCCTCCCCACCTATGTTCTAGACACCTCAGACACTCTCCGCCGCCTCCATGCATTCCACTCTCTGGGCCCTCACCCCCTCATCTTCACCATGGATGTCCGGTCACTCTACACCTCCATCCCCCACCAGGATGGCCTCGGAGCCCTCCGGTTCTTCCTCGACCAGAGGAGCAACCTATACCCAGCCACTGACACTCTCCTCCGCTTAGCGGAGTTGGTCCTCACCCTCAACAACTTTACATTTGACTCCTCCCATTTCCTCCAAACACAAGGCGTAGCTATGG
Source organism: Amblyraja radiata (assembly GCF_010909765.2). NCBI lineage: Eukaryota > Metazoa > Chordata > Chondrichthyes > Rajiformes > Rajidae > Amblyraja > Amblyraja radiata. The sequence goes on from NW_022630902.1 coordinate 26,849, forward strand.
GCACACGCATGGGCCCCAGCTACGCCTGCCTCTTTGTCGGGTACGTTGAACAATCCTTGTTCGAGATGTACCAGGGCCCCATCCCCGACCTCTACCTCCGTTACATTGACGACTGCTTTGGTGCCACCACCTGCACCTACACACAACTGACTGACTTCATCCACTTCACCACCAACTTCCATCCGGCACTCCAATACACCTGGACGATTTCCGACACTTCCCTACCATTCCTTGACCTCACCATCTCCATCGCAGGGGACAGACTCCTGACCGACATACATTACAAACCCACTGACTCACATGGCTATCTGGACTACACGTCTTCCCACCCTGCCCCCTGTAAAGACTCCATCCCCTACTCCCAATTCCTCCGCCTACGCCGCATCTGTTCCCAGGATGAGACATTTCATACCAGGGCATCGGAAATGTCCTCGTTCTTCAGGGAACGGGGATTCCCCTCCACCACCATAGATGAGGCTCACACCAGGGTCTCATCCATACCCCGTAACACTGCTCTCTCTCCCCATCCCCGCACACGCAACAAGGGCAGAGTCCCTCTGGTCCTCACCTTTCACCCCACCAGCCGGCAAATACAACACATAATCCTCCGCCATTTCCGCCACCTCCAACGTGACCCCACCACTCGCCACATCTTCCTATCTCCCTCCATGTCTGCCTTCCGCAAAGACCGCTCCCTCCGCAACTCCCTCGTCAATTCTTCCCTTCCCTCCCGCACCACACCCTCCCCGGGCACTTTCCGTTGCAACCGCAAGAAATGCAACACCTGTCCCTTCACCTCCCCCCTCGACTCCATTCAAGGTCCCAAGCAGTCGTTCCAGGTGCGACAAAGGTTCACCTGTATCTCCTCCAACCTCATCTACTGCATCCGCTGCTCTAGATGTCAGCTGATTTACATCGGTGAGACCAAGCGTAGGTTGGGCGATCGTTTCGCCGAACACCTCCGCTCAGTCCGCAATAACCTACCTGACCTCCCGGTGGTTCAGCACTTCAACTCCCCCTCCCATTCCCAATCCGACCTCTCTGTCCTGGGTCTCCTCCATTGCCAAAGTGAGCAACAGCGGAAATTGGAGGAACAGCACCTCATATTCCGTCTGGGGACCTTGCGTCCTTATGGCATTAACATTGAATTCTCCCAATTTGGCTAGCCCTTGCTGTCTCCTCCCCTTCCTTAACCCTCTAGCTGTCTCCTCCCACCCTCCCATCCGCCCGCCCTCGGGCTCCTCCTCCTCCTCCCCTTCTCCTTCTTTCTTCCCCCCCCCACCCCCATCAGTCTGAAGAAGGGTTTCGGCCCGAAACGTCGCCTATTTCCTTCGCTCCATAGATGCTGCTGCACCCGCTGAGTTTCCCCAGCAATTTTGTGTACCTGTTCAAGGCCTGTAATTTTCCTCCCATGTCTCTCTGGTCTACCGCCTATTCCATTTGGTGCAGCTGTTGAACTACCACAAAACACTTCCAACAAACCCTGACTGAACATTCCCACTCATCATCCCACAACTCAAAATGATCATTGATAAACCAAAGATCCTCGGCCTGCAAAATTCCCCAGTCTCAATGAAACTCAGCATAACATTTGTCTTTTTCAACACTTTCCAATATTATGTTTAAATCTCCATCAATGAATAATCTGCAAATAAATCACATCATTTTAACATATAGAGTATTTTTAGTCAAATCATATAGAACATAGAAAATAGGATAGTATAGCATGGGAACAGGCCCGTTGTCTCCCAATATCTGTGCCAAAAACAATCCCAGGTTAAAGTAATCTCTTCTGCCTGTAAGTAATCCGTAACCCTCCATTCCCTGCACATCCAGGTGCCTATCTAAAAGCTCCTTAAATGCCATAATTGTATCTTCTCCCACCGACACCCCTGGCAGCGTGTTCCAGGAATCCACCACTCTGTGTAAAAGAACTTGCCTGCACATCTCCTTTAAACTTTGCCCCTCTCACCTTAAAGCTATATGCTCCAGTCCTTGAAATTCCCACCCAGGGAAAAAGGTTCTGACTGACGTGAAAATCAGCTGAGGATTTATTTCAGCATAAATCATTGCAAAGCTGTCGAGCTGTGTTCATGCTTTAATGTATGTCAGAGAGGAAGAGTTCATAGATATTTTGTCTTGTTACACTTCCCACTAATCATCTGGGAAAATTCCTATATTTTGTTCAAGTATGATGAATTGGCAAAGCCATGTATGCTTCAGCTGCCAGATGTAAGCTGGATACTCCTGACATTCTGTGGCTACAATGCCTTGGACTGGTTGAAGGGCAGATTTCATCACATGGGCATTGAGTAAAGGCTTGGTACTCTCTCGTAAGGGCTACAATGTGTAACCAATACAACTGAGAAGTTTGGACAGTGGAAAGTAAATGACTGTGTTCTGATAAAAGGTCCTGAACCTGAAATGTTAATTATTTATCTTTTCACAGATGTTATCTGACGTACTAAATGTTTCCAACATTTTCTGATTTTATTTGTGCTATTTTTAATGTCTCTACATCAATAAGATGTTAAGTGAAAAGTGGTTTTATAGAGATGGGGATAATGTGACTGAGAATTCAAACAGGTAATTTTAGGACTGGATGGACTTGCTTCCATAATCTAATGGTAATCTAAAGCCTTTTTTATTACTGTTCCAAAGATTTGATTTGACCAACTACAACCCAAAAGGATTATTTTTTTTGCACAGAGAGTGATTATGATCTGCAATGCACCTCCTGAAAGAGTGGGGGAAGCAGGTACAGTTGTGGCTTCCAGATAGGAATTGGACATACACTTAGAGAGAAATTGTTTGTTGGGCTATCGAGAATATTCCAGGGAATAGGATCAAATTTCTCTAACAAAAGGCTGGCAAGACCGGGTTACTAGCTAAAGTAACAGAAAAATATCTAGATTTGGAAGGGCGCTCTAAACGTCAGAACCTAAGGATTGTTGGAGTGAAAGAACGCAAAGAACTTGGTCGAAATCATCGAGATTTTACGGCTCAACTACTTCAAGACGTACTCGCTTTGGATGAAAAACCTAAACTTGACCGGACTCACAGAGCTCTGAGAACCCGGTCAGACAGCACAGCCCCGCCAAGACATTTGATCCTGAGGGTGCACCAATGCCATGTTCTAGAGGACATTCTGCAGAAAGTTGCCAACAACAGAAACCTAACTTTTCAAGGTGAAAACATATGAATCTTCAGAGACTTTCCTGCCGAAGTCGTTAAGAAAAGATCACTCTTTTCCAAGTCAAAAGCTATTCTGAGGGACATACCAGACCTCCGATTTGGCCTATTATATCCTGCCAAATTGTGAGTTATTTATAAAGGGACTGAATCCTTTTTTACTGATCCTGATAAAGCGTTCAAGTTTGCCCAGGACACTGTGGGATCCGTCAAGGGATAAGTAATTACTCTACCGAGTTTATACAGTGATGATAATCAAGAGGTTTATACTGTGTTTATACTGTGTTTATTATTAATGTTGTTATAAATCTACTGACTTAGAGTCGGTTAATATGTCAAAACAGAGAACGTGAGAGATAGAGAGACAGAAAGAGAGTGGAGAGAGGGAGAGAGGGGGAGGAGTAGAGAGGGAGAGAGGGAGAGAGAGAGAGAAAGAGAGGGGGGGGAGAGGAAGGGAGAGAGAATGAATGTGGGAGAAAGTTTGAAAAAGTTTTGGAAAGTTTTGGAGAGTTTGAGAGAGAGAAGGAAAGAGGGAGAGGGGGAGGGATGGAGAGAGGGAGAGGGGAGAGAGAGATCGATTGTGTGAGACAGGTTGGGAAAGCATTGGAAGGTTTTGAGAAAGTTTTGGAAAGTTTTGACAAAGTTTTGCAAAGTTTTGCAAAGTTTTGCAAAGTTTTGGAGAGGGAGAGGGAGAGAGAGGGAGAGAAAGAGAGAGAAAGAGAGAGGGAGGGAGAGAGAGAGAGAGAGAGAGAGAGAGAGAGAGAGAGAGAGAGAGAGAGAGAGAGAGAGAGAGAGAGAGAGAGAGAGAGAGGGAGAGAGAGTGAGAGAGAGAGAGAGAAAATGAGTGTGTGAAACTGTGTTTGTAATCAATAAGTTGTTATAAATCTACTGACTTAGTCGGTTAATATGTCAAAACAGTATTAATAGAAAGTTAAGTAATAAGTGCAGTATGTTAGTTAAACTTCTCAATATTCAACTACTTAGTTAGAGCACACCAAGATACTTAACTTCTTGGGAATGGTGATTCTCTGACGGATTTACATATTGTTAAACATTTTTAAGGTTTGTTCTGTTTGGTTTTTATTAACTCCTTAAGGTGCGGAGTTATTTAATATTATCTATCCTACGGAAGCTTTCACTAATTCAACCACCGTTGGGTGTAATTTACGTTGTTTCCCTTTTTCACTTTCTATTTTCTTTACTAAATATCTTATCTATCTTTACTAATGCACATTTTTCTTGGAGATATCTCTGGGGGACAGGGGGAAAGGGAATAGGGCTCACCCAGCCAGCATTTAAAGGAAATATTTCAAATAATGTGTTGGACCATTTAAATCAAAAGAGACCATGTAAGCTTTAAAATGCAAGATGATATAGCTAGGAAAATAAGAGGAATTACATTTTGTAGTTGGAATGTTAGGGGCGTTAATGAGCCAATTAAAAGGGGTAAAGTATTAGCCCACTTAAAATCTATTAATACTGATATAATATTTCTTCAGGAGACGCATCTCAAAAATGGAGCTCACAACAGGCTGAAGGTATCTGAATTGGTCAATTATATCACTCTACTTTTTTTTCCAAAGCAAGACGAACAGCAATTCTAATTCGTTAAGGTATACCATTCAAACACAAATCCACTATAGCTGATAAGGAAGACAGGTACATTATAATATCCGGGGAATTATATTCAACTCCATTGACTATGGTGAATATTTATACTCCTAATTTCGATAATCCCCAATTTTTTAATAAAATATTTGATACAATTTCAGACTCTGGTCAGCAGAATTTGATAATTGGGGGAGATTTAAATTGGTTCACAATTGATCCAATTAGATCAATACTTGGATAAATCTTCATTTCAAAGGAAAAGTACTTAAAAATCAAGTGCTTTTAAACACTTATATAAATAATACAAACATAAGGGACGTATGGAGGATTGCCAATCCGTCTGGAAGAGAATACTCTTTTTATTCAGATGTTCATAAAATTTATACATGAATTGACTATTTCTTGGTTGATGCCAAACTTATCCCTTTTACCTACAACCCAAAATATCACAACATTATTATTTCAGATCACTGCCCTCACACGTTTTCAGTAAAATTGGAAGGAATGTATAATCGTTTTGGAGATTTAACCGACAAATACTAGCTGAGGCAAATTGTTGTGACTATCTGAAGCTACAGATGAAACCATTTTTTGAGACAAACTACACCCTCGGTATTTCTCCATCTTTGTTGTGGGAAACTTTTAAAGCCTATGTTAGAGGCTGTATTATCGCATACCAAGCTTTTCAAAACAAGATAAATAAGACTGAACAATTGGAATAAGAAAAACAGATAAAACAGTTAGACCTAGAAAATGCGGTTGACCCAACCATTACAAAACATAATAAGATAGCTGCATTAATATTTAAATTAAACCAGATTCTCTCTGCAAAAATTATTAGGGTATTTCAATATACTAAACCAAAAAAAATTTGAATTTGGTGATAAACCACACAAGCTACTACACGTCAACTCCGCAAATTAGAGAATGACCGTACAATACACAAAATCAGATCAGAAAAAGGAGATCTGCTTACATTGCCTAAAGATATTAATGAAAGATTCTTACAATTCTACCAAACACTATATTCATCAAAAACAACAGCCGATCCTGCAAAGATGAAAACTTTTCTTGAGAATTGCAATCTCCCATTCCTTAATGAGGAGGAACGGGATGAATTAGGAACAGCGATAACAACAAAAGACATCGTAGAGACTATTAAATCATTGAAAAGTGGAAAAACCCCTGGCCCGGATGGGTTTAGTAACGAATTTTATAAAAAATGTAATGATTTAATTTATCCATGCTTACAAGCCCTTTATATTCAAGCATTTAAAGAATAGAGTTTACCACAAACTCTTGCTGAATCAACTATTACATTAATTCCAAAAAAAAAGATACAAATCTCGAGGAGCCTGGATCCTATAGGGCAATAGTGCTTTTAAATACGGATCAGAAGATACTAGCTAAGACTTTGGCTCGTAGATTAAGCTTAGTTATCGGTAAACTAATACATCCAGATCAAACTGGGTTTAGACCTAAACGACATTCGTTTTATAATTTGATATGTTTGTTTAACATAATATATTCGCAGAGAATGCCAAATGAAGATCTAACAATTATTTCTCTAGATGCAGAAAAAGATTTCGACCAAGTGGAATGGTCTTATCTTTTCACAGCGTTGGAAAAATTTCAATTGGGAGAAAATTTTACTTTATGGGTGAAGTTTTTATACACTAATCCGACAGCTAGAATACTGACAAATCAAATGCTATCACCTACATTTTATTTATCTAGGGGTAACAGGCAAGGATATGCTCTTTCTCCAATGTTATTTGCTTTAGCCATAGAACCTCTTGCTGAGAGTATCAGTTCCCATTCAGGCATTAGTTTGGATGTAATACCAAATATACCACCAATAAAATCTCATTATATGCAGATGATGTGCTTTTATACATTACTAATCCCCAAGTTAGTATTCGAAATGTTCTAAACATTATAGAACAATTTGTTTTTTTTCTCTGGATACAGAATAAATTGGAATAAAAGTGAAATCATGCCAATAAAAGAACAAGACCATTTAACCATATATAACCATATAACCATATAACAATTACAGCACGGAAACAGGCCATCTCGACCCTTCTAGTCCGTGCCGAACACGTATTCTCCCCTAGTCCCATATACCTGCGCTCAGACCATAACCCCCCATTCCTTTCCCATCCATATAACTATCCAATTTATTTTTAAATGATAAAAACAAACCTGCCTCCACCACCTTCACTGGAAGCTCATTCCACACAGCCACCACTCTCTGAGTAAAGAAGTTCCCCCTCATGTTACCCCTAAACTTCTGTCCCTTAATTCTCAAGTCATGTCCCCTTGTTTGAAACTTCCCTACTCTCAGTGGGAAAAGCTTATCCACGTCAACTCTGTTTATCCCTCTCATCATTTTAAAGACCTCTATCAAGTCCCCCCTTAACCTTCTGCGCTCCAAAGAATAAAGCCCTAACTTGTTCAACCTTTCTCTGTAACTTAGTTGCTGAAACCCAGGCAACATTCTAGCAAATCTCCTCTGTTTTGACAGATCTCTATTTTGTTGACATCCTTCCTATAATTAGGCGACCAAAATTGTACACCATACTCCAGAATTGGCCTCACCAATGCCTTGTACAATTTTAACATTACATCCCAACTTCTATACTCAATGCTCTGATTTATAAAGGCCAGCACACCAAAAGCTTTCTTTACCACCCTATCTACATGAGATTCCACTTTCAGGGAACTGTGCACAGTTATTCCCAGATCCCTCTGTTCACCTGCATTCTTCAATTCCCTACCATTTACCATGTATGTCCTATTTTGATTTGTCCTGCCAAGATGTAGCACCTCACACTTATCAGCATTAAACTCCATCTGCCATCTTTCAGCCCACTCTTCCAACTGGCATAAATCTCTCTGTAGACTTTGAAAACTACTTCATTATCCACAACCCCACCTATCTTAGTATCATCTGCATACTTACTAATCCAATTTACCACACCGTCATCCAGATCATTGATGTACATGACAAACAACAGTGGACCCAACACAGATCCCTGTGGCACCCCACTAGTCACTGGCCTCCAACCTGACAAACAACCATCCACCATTACTCTCTGGCATCTCCCATTCAGCCACTGTTAAATCCATCTTGCTACTCCACCATTAATACCCAACAATTGAACCTTCTTAACCAACCTTCCGTGAGGAACCTTGTCAAAGGCCTTACTGAAGTCCATATATACAACATCCACTGCTTTACCCTCATCAATTTCCCGAGTAACCTCTTCAAAAAATTCAAGAAGATTAGTCAAACATGACCTTCCAGGCACAAATCCAGGTTGACTGTTCCTAATCAGACCCTGTTTATCCAGATGCTTATATATATTATCTCTAAGTATCCTTTCCATTAATTTGCCCACCACTGACGTCAAACTAACAGGTCTATAATTGCTAGGTTTACTCTTAGACCCCTTTTTAAACAATGGAACAACATGCGCAGTACGCCAATCCTCCGGCACTATTCCTGTTTCTAATGACATTTGAAATATTTCTGTCATAGCCCCTGCTATTTCTACACTAACTTCACTCAATGTCCTAGGGAATATCCTGTCCGGACCTGGAGACTTATCCACTTTTATATTTCTCAAAAGTGTCAGTACTTCCTCTTCTTTGAATCTCATAGTTTCCATAGCTACTCTACTTGTTTCCCTTACCTCACATAATTCAATATCCTTCTCCTTGGTGAATACCGAAGAAAAGAAATTGTTCAATATCTCCCCCATCTCTTTTGGCTCTGCAGATAGCTGTCCACTCTGACTCTCTAATGGACCAATTTTATCCCTCGTTATCCTTTTGCTATTAATATAGCTGTAGAAACCCTCTGGATTTACGGTCACCTTACTTGCCAAAGCAACCTCATATCTTCTTTTAGCTTTTCTAATTTATTTCTTAAGATTCTTTTTACATTCTTTATACTCCTCAAGCACCTCATTTACTCCATGCTGCCTATAATTATTGTAGATCTCTCTCTTATTCCGAACCAAGTGTCCAATTTCCCTTGAAAACCATGGCTCTTTCCAATTTTTACTATTTCCTTTCAACCGAACAGGGACAAAGATTCTGTACTCTTAAAATGTCACCTTTAAATGTCCTCCATTTCTCTTCCACATCTTTCCCATAAAACAAACTGTCCCAATTTACTCCTTTTAAATCCTTTCGCATCTCCTCAAAGTTAGCCTTTCTCCAATCAAAAATTTCAACCCTAGGTCCAGTCCTGACCCTCTCCATAATTATATTGAAACTAATGGTATTGTGATCACTGGTCCCGAACTGTTCCCCAACGCATACCTCTGCCACCTGACCCTTCTTGACTCCAACAATTTCCTTTCAGAATTGTTACTGAAAAGTTCAGATATCTTGGAATTTACTTGACTAGAAATTATTCCTCTTTTTAAAAAATAAAATTCCCACCATTAATCACTAAACTACACTATACTGATACTGCTCCGGAAGTGGCGATGCTGCCCTAGCAGCTGCGGCTCGCCTGCAGTCCGTTTGTTTTTTCTTTTTTTTGTTTTCTTTGTCCCGTTGTTACAGTTTGTTTCAGTTTATTTTAGTTGTGTTTGTGCGGGGTGTGGGGGGGGGTGGGGGGGAGAGAAACCTGTTTTAGTCTCTTCCTTCGGGGGGGATGCAACCTTTTCTTGTCGTATCCCCCGTCAGAATTAAGGGACAGAAGTTTAGGGGTAACATGAGGGGGAACTTCTTTACTCAGAGAGTGGTAGCGGTGTGGAATGAGCTTCCAGTGGAAGTGGTGGCGGCAGGTTCGTTGGTATCATTTAAAAATAAATTGGATAGGCATATGGATGAGAAGGGAATGGAGGGTTATGGTATGAGTGCAGGCAGGTGGGACTAAGGGAAAAAAGTTGTTCGGCACGGACTTGTAGGGCCGAGATGGCCTGTTTCAGTGCTGTAATTGTTATATGGTTATATGGTTATATGGTCTCCGCCTCAGTTTGCACTGTGGCTTAATGGTGGACCTGGCGGCCTCCAACTGGGACCGACCTCGAGGCTCCGGAGGCAGAGCCAGCCAGGACTTACCAATGCGAGGCTGGCCGACTTCGCGGCTGTGGCCACGGGCCCAGTGGACGACAATGTCGGTAGCTCGCAGGTCACAGGTTCTCCTGAGCTCCTGCAACAACAACTTTGTCCACTGGACTGGAGGGTGGCAGCGTCGGCAGCTTCGACCGCCCCGCGCTGCGGAATTTGAACCGGCCCGTTCGCGGAGCTCAGATTCAGCTGCGGGATTTACTTACCATCACCTGGCAGGGTCACAACATCAGAAGCTTGGATCGCCCCAACGCAGAGGGAGAACAAGGAGGGAAGAGACAAGGACTTTAAGACTTTTGCGTTCTATCACTGTGAAGAGGGCCAGATAGATTCACTGTGGTGGATGTTAAATCTGTGTTTATTGTGTGTTTTGTTATTTTATTCTATGTTATGACTGTAAGGCACGAAATTTCGTTCAGACTGAAAAGTCTGAATGACAATAAAGGATACTTGATACTTAATACTTGATACTTGATGTGCCTACATCCAATTTTGAAAAACACTTCCAATCTCCCTTATTGGTAGATTAAATGCCATAAAGATGATCTTCCTTTCGCAACTTTTATATTTATTTCAATCAATACTGATAGATCTCACTAAAAGCTTTCAAAAAAAATTGATTCTATTGTCACTAACTTTATTTCGGACTACAAAACCCATAGAATACACAAAAGACATTTGTGCAAATCCAAATAAAAAGGAGGATTAGCTCGATCTAATTTTCTTTTTTACTACTGGGCAACTAATATTAAAAACATAACTTTCTGGTTGGACGATACATGTCACATGTAAATTGGTTAAAAATGGAGAGGGAAGATTCTTTGCCTTTAGTGTAGGCTCGATCCTCCTATCTCCAATACATTTGAATGAGTCAACGTATGAGCAAAATCCGATAATACATAGTACTGTCCGTATCTGGAAACTGCTGAAATTCAGTCTTAAATTGAGAAATATGTCTCTCCTTCTTCCTATTGCAAATAATCCCTTGTTTAAACCGTCTACTTTAGATATGGTGTTTGTTCAATGGAAGAACCTGGGAATCAATACTGTGGGAGGCCTCTATAAGAAGGGGACTCTCTCTTTTTTTCAAGAACTACAGGAGAAAAATCATTTGAATGGCAACAATTTTTTTAGATACCTTCAAATCCGAGATTATGTGAAAACATATACACAAGACTGTCCTCTTATGGGTCCATATATATTAGATGATTGTTTGAATAGACATGCCGATACAAGTAAGTTGATATCTTACATTTGAAACACTCTTCTAGATATTGACACCCCACCCTCTGAGATTTATAGGCGAGCATGGGGGGACGTTGGGTTTACCCATTTTGAAAGATATATGCGAGGAAAGCCTACTATACATACACTACTGTTCTTTAAATGCCAAGCATTGCCTGATACAATTTAAAGTATTGCATAGGTTATAAATATAAATTTCGTTCTCAAAGACCAAATTGAACAAGATCTTCCCAACTGTCTCTCCTCTCTGTGATAAATGTCACTTCCAAGAAGCTACCTTAACCCATTCTTTTGTATCCTGTATAAAAATACAAAACTTCTGGACGGAATTATTCAATAACATTTCTAAAACAATCAAAATTCAATTGGAGTCAGATTCAAAATTAATAATATTAGGAATGTCAGAGGGCTAACCTAAGTTAACGATATCCCAAAGATGCTTCCTTGACTATGGTTTAAGAACTGCGAAAAAACTTATACTTAAATTCTGGAAAAAGATAACAGTCCCCACAGTTAAGATGTGGATCACAGAAATTACCGAGACACTACATCTAGAAAAAATAAGGCTTGTTTTGTCTGACAAACCAGATCAATTTTCCAAAATATGGTCTCCTTTCATTGAATTTCTTCAACAACATAATGGTTGAACACAAATTCAAAACCGACACTAGGGTCGGGTGAGTGGACATAGGGGAGGGTAGTGGGATATATCTCCGTTTTTTTTTAACTTCTTCGTTAGTTCAGGGGTTTTTCTTTTTTCTCTTTCATGTCTTTTTCGAAATTCTTTCTTTTCTTTTTATTTTCTTCTTCCTTTCCCTTCATTCCTTTTTCCTTTTTTCCGATTTAGTTATTAGTTTATAAAATATTACAATTGAAGCTGTACGAAAATTGTGTAATTGTTATGTCGATTACTTTCTCCTTGTACAATTGCTTCTAATAAAATTAATCTTTAAAATTTTTTTTTTTAAAAGGCTGGCAAGACCTCAATGACTCAACAGCTTCCTTCTGTGTTGGTGAGAGTGCATATGGTCTTGTTTCCACATTGACCAAAGTCTAAAGAGAGATGAATAGATTTGAAGATATTACAGGAAGCACGGGATTTAGGGATTGTGCAGGAAAGAGCTTCTGAGCTAAAAGATCAGAAATGATAATGGATTGGATATCCTACTATTGCTTACATTTCTATGTAACAACTCTACAATTTACTCAGTGACCCACAATGCTGAAGATTATTTGAGCTTGATTAAGTGGGGAGAGGTAAGGTGGTTGAGTATACTGAAGATCCACAAAATATATGTTGCCAATTTTAGAGAACTTGTCCTTAACTTAACTCCTCTTACTGATGTTGAAAATGAGGGTAAGGCCTAAGAAGTAGATGGCCAATTACAGCATGGTTTATTTAGAAAACCCTGGCAGGAACTTTGGTTTAATGAACAGGATTATTCAATCAGCCAACTGCTTAAAGAAAAATAAGGGATACAAAAATCAAGTCTTCAGTCCTACTACACCAAACCTCCAGCCTTTGGTTGAGGCTGCATTACAGTTAACTGGAAGAAAGTGACAGAAGGAAAGAATATTTGATGAAATCCAACTCTACAAGGGAAAATGATGAAAAACATTTCCACAATGCACCATAGGAGGAAAACGGCCGCAAGCATATCAATACTACATCTGTGAAGAAATACAAATGGCATTTGTCACTTGAAAGGTGGAGAACAAACAGCAATAGAATAATAATTCAGAGAGCTTGTAAGTATGCCATTTATCATTGCAGATAAACGATCAAGGAGCGCCAGATAATGCAGATAGGATTCTTACAATGGCCAAAGTGAAGTTAAATAAATCTCAACCGCATGGTAGTGCTAACAGAGCCACAAAATGAAGTGAGCGATTGTAAGCGCTGATCAACCAAACAATTGTTACTGTGCCTATGCAGAGAAAAATGAAATTCTTCTGCAACCACTATCTTGCTATTTCACTGTATAATTGCTCCTGTACATCTTTTGATAACTGTGAAATTGCAAGAGTGCCCTTGATCATCTTCTTGAAAATGTAATTGAATTAGTCCTCCAGGAAATACAATATGAATTTTAAAGAAAATTGCAGCATTACTTATGTGATTATTATCTCTTGTCAGATTCTGGTGTAAAAAGTAACAGAGATTTCTCCACATTTTGACCTTTGCTCCTTTAGCTGGGTATGCATATTAAGTCATAATGCACTTATCACATTTGACAGTTTGATGACTTCCACCTTCAATATGAGAGACCCACTATTCACAGAGTGAAAAATAGTTAACATCTTAATAGAGTATTGATAAAACAATTTGATCTTCAACCACATAGGTGACAGTGGTTGGCTACTTGCTGTCGAGTAAGAGGGAAGTTGATTTAAACTCTGAGTCACTGACAAAAACATAATTGAGGTTGGCATTTCAGTGTGATACCGAGAGAGGGGTTTTCCTGATCTCTGGTCAATTCCTGAACTAGCATCATCATGAGATCTTTTAACCTGCTACTGTTTTTCGAGAGTAAGCTGTGTACAATTTGGCTGTCATATATTGTTATATAATAACAATACTTCAGAAATATTTCTGAGGCTGTGAATTGCCTGGGTTTTGGAATTAAATGCACTGCATAAATGCATTTTATAACTTTCCTTACAGCCACCTTCTTGAACCATGGTGGTGCAGCAGGTAGTGCTGGTACCTCAGAGCTTCAGCATCCCAGCTCAAACCTAACCCCAAGGGCTATCTCATAGAGTCATGGAGTCACACAGCACAGGCACAGGCCCTTTGGCCCAAGTCATCCATGCCAAGAAAGATGCCCCATCCAAGCTGGTTCCATGGCAGCATTTGGCCCATGTCCCTCTCAATCATTCCTATCCATTTACCTGCCTCAACTACTTCATCTGGCTGCACGTTTCATAAGCTAACCACCCTCTGTGTGAAAACGTTACCCCTCAGATTCATATTAAATATTTCCCCTCTCACCTTAAACCTATGCACTCTAGTTCTTGATTTCCCTAGCCTGGGCAAAATTTTCTGTGCATTCACCCTATCCAATCCCCTCATGAATTTATACACCACTCCTCAGCCTCCTAGATTCAAAGCAATAAAGTCCGAGCCAGCTTAATCTCTCCTAATTATAATCCAGGCCCTTGAGTACTGGCAATATCCTTGAAACTCTTCTTTGCACTCTTTCCTGCTTTATATCTCTGTGGCATTTTCATGCTCTCTCTATGATTATGTGGGCTACTCCATTGCAGCATCATCATCATCGGCGGTCACTCGAAACGAGTATGACTGTCCTCTCATGGAGTACACCTGTGCGTGACTTTGTTTAACGTGGGGAGACTGGTGCACAGACAGCCAGCATATGGTCCTTGACAGCTCTGGGTCAGAACCCAGTGGCATGGAATCCAAAACGACCGTGGACCCTTTTCTGCTGCTGCCTTCATCCACCTTCCCAGCAGTTGTGACGCTCCACTAAAGTCCGCCATCATCCTCCACCTGTTCCACCGTTGAGGTCATGGTTCGATTGCTCTTTGCCAGAGACCTCCACCTTGACCTTCCCACCATGGGTGGCCCTACCAGGAGCATAGCTCCAGACGGTATCACTCTCAGGATCTCAGGACCCCACAAGCTTCTTCACCATGACAAGGTGATAATCCACAGAGAAGTGCATTTTGCTCTTTTTTCAAATTTGCTGCCAGCCCTGCTGAGTATTTTCAACCCTTCTTTCTCGGGTGAACAAAGGAGGAAGATGATTGAACTATATTACCTTCCATCACAGTGAGGAATGTGGATTCCGCTGTGGTGGATGTTTATGTTAAATTTTATTTTATGTGGCTGTGTGTCTTGTTACTTTTTACTTAGGATAGCTGTATGGTAACTCAAATTTCATTGTACATTAATAGGTACATGTGACAATTAAATTGAATCTTGAAACTTGAATCTTGAATTTCGCACGATTAATGATCCTGATAAAATGGTGATTTATGTTTGAGCTTCGATGGTGTGTAGTTTGTTGAGGAGTACATGATAAATCCAAATGGTGAATGGGTTAAACATTATTCATTTCTTCTGTAGATATTCTGTTACATGTTGAATTCAAAGCTCTTACTTCTTCATCAAAAGGAAAGCACAGAGAAGCAAAAGGTTCCAAGGCTTTGTTAATATTGAAGCATCCCTTTGGTCTGTCAGTTTGACAATCTTTGCACAAAGGGCCGAATGACCTACTCCTGCACCTATGTTTCTATGTTTCTATATTGATGAAATTAGCAAGAGTACCTTCTCCAGAATATGAATACTGACAAGGAAACAGAACTGTTGTTGCATAGACATTTATCGGAGTCATACTAAAAAGAAAAAAAAAATCAGTAAGTAGTATTATTTTTTTCTTTCAAGAGAGTTCATTCAGTTTAATCAGTCAAGTTCATTATGGATTGAGATGTAAAACAAGGGCCTCATATTATTCCAATTAAGACATAAAGAAAGGAAAGCTTGATTTAGTTTACTTCACTGAACCTGGAACACTGCCCAAAATGGTGCTCCATCATGAATACGTAACTAGCTTGGATAGAATTGCAACACCCCAACTCAGACCAGATTTGAACCTGTAACCCAAAATACCTTACTCACGGGAAGCTGATCTAAGGCATAGGATTTACTGCTTTGAAGCCATTGACATCTTAATATAAATTATCTTCTCTATTTGTTCAGTTTAGATTTATTCATGGACATTTACATCTCTGCATTAAATGGGGACTACTTCTCCGAAATAAAGCTCGGTTCAATCTTCAATATGCATTTGGATGAATTATCATTTGCAACAGCCCAATTTGTTGCCCAGCAACTGTTTCCCTGGATCTCCTGATCCTGTCCAGAAGTCAATCAGCAGACAGGTCAGGCACTCTCTAGGCTGCTTTCAATAGAAATTGACAATAGACATTAGGTGCAGGAGTAGGCCATTCGGCCCTTCGAGCCAGCACCAGCATTCAATGTGATCATGGCTGATCATCTACAATCAGTTCCTGCCTTCTCCCCATATCCCTTGACTCCGCTATCTTTAAGTGCCCTATCTAGCTCTCTCTTGAAAGTATCCAGAGAACCGGCCTCCACCGCCTTCTGAGGCAGAGAATTCCACACTCACAACTCTCTGTTAATGAAAAAGTGTTTCCTCATCTCCGTTCTAAATGGCTTACCCCTTATTCTTAAACGGTGGTCCCTGGTTCTGAACTCCCCCAACATCGGGAACATGTTTCCTGCCTCGAGCATGTCCAAACCCTTAATAATCTTATATTTTTCAATAAGATACCCACTCATCCTTCTAAATTCAGAGTATACAAGCCCAGCCACTCCATTCTATCAACATATGACAGTCCCGCCATCCCAGGAATTAACCTGGTGAACCTACGCTGCACTCCCTCAATAGCAAGAATGTCCTTCCTCAAATTGGGAGACCAAAACTGCACACAATACTCCAGGTGTGGTCTCACTAGGGCCCTGTACAACTGCAGAAGGACCTCTTTGCTCCTATACTCAACTCCTCTTGTTATGAAGGCCAACGTGCCATTTGCTTTCTTCACTGCCTGCTGTACCTGCATGCTTACTTATAGAATAGAATAGAATAGAATAGAATGCAATTTATTGTCATTCAAACCTAGGTTTGAACGAAATATCATTTCTACAGGTTTTTTTTTACATTACAAACAATCCAAGACCCACACTTAACACAGTTTACATAAACATCCATCACAGTGAGTCTCCAACATTTCCTCACTGTGATGGAAGGCAAAGTCTTTATCTCTTCCCTTTGTTCCTTCTCCCGTGGTTCAGCAGTCCAACTGCAGTGTCGAGGCGAACTGGGGCTCCAATGTTAAAGCCCCCGGCGGGCGATGGTAAGTCCTGAGGCCGTTTAAGCCACGCCGGGCGATGTTAGGCCCCGGCTCCATGTCCTTAAACCCGCGATTCCAGCGGGAGAAGTCACCGTTGCGGAGCTCGGAAAAGCGGTCTCCCACCAGGGACCTGCGAGCTCCCGATGTTCCCGTCCACCGGGTCTGCGGCCGGTGCCTCCGAACTCCAAAAGTCGGGTCGCAGCCGCTCGCCACCAGACTTCCATTGTCAGCCACGGTCGCCCCTTACTCCCCTGGGAATCTTTCTTCCTCTATGGAATGAACTGACCCTGCACCTTCTGTATTGTTTCCAGAAATACCTGCCATTGTTGCCCTACTGTCATCTCTGCTAGGGTATCTTTCCAGTTAATTTTGGCTAGCTCCTGCCTCATGGCCCCATAGTCACCTTTGTTCAACTGTAATACTGACACCTCCGATTTAAGGGCCTGTCCCACTTTCACAACCTAATTCACGAACTTTTTTACTCGTGGAAATTTTTCATCATGCTAGAAAAATGCCCTGACCTGCTTGATTCCACGAGTAACTACGACTAGCATCACGGCCTGCTACGACCTACCTACGACCGCTTACGATCTCGTGACGACAATGCTGCGAGTATGAGTCAAGCGCAAGCTCGGCAGTGGTCGTGAATTAGGTCATGAAAGTGAGACAGGCCCTTTACCCTTCTCCCTCTTAAATTGCAAATTAAAATATATCATATTATGGTCACTACCTCCTAATGGCTCCTTTACCTTGAGTTCCCTGATCAAATGAGGTGATCTCCTCAAATGTTGATGATCATTTTTT
>NW_022630903.1:5000-10000 GCF_010909765.2 Amblyraja radiata
CAAAAATAGAATTTGTATTTTGTGCAGAAGCTGGCTGCCACAATAATTAATGCACTTGTCAAGGTTATGTACTTAACAGGAAACTCCCGGTCAATTATAGATGGTCAGATACATCAGCTGAGTTGTTGAATATCACTCTGGTGTGGAGAATAAATGTACACAAGATTACATTGGACACATCACGAATCAGAATCAGAATCAGGTTTTATTCACCAAGTATGTTTTGCAACATACGAGGAATTTCATTGGCCAGGTCAGTCATACAATTAAAAGCAACAGATCACTCAAAAACACATTTTAACATCAACATCCACCACAGTGACTCCTACACATTCCTCACTGTGATGGAAGGCGAAATAAAGTTCAAGTCTCTTCCTTTGTTCTTTCTCAGTCGTGGGTCTCTAGCCCTCCGTTGACGGGACGATCTTGACTCCCGCAGCCGGCGGCGTTCGGGCCCTCCGCGTTGAGGCGATCAGCTCCTGCATCGGGGGGGATGTCAGCTCCCCCGCACCGGGCGATTGAACCTCGCGTCGGGGCTGGTCGAACCTTCCGCGGCGTTGGAGCTCCCGACTCGGCCTCACCCGAGACTGCGAGCCCTTGTTGGTAAGTCCACGGTGGTCGCGGTGGGAGCGATCCCAGTCAAGGGATCAGCTCCGATGTTAAGTCCGCGCCCCGCGGTGGGGCTCACGACAGTGCGAGGCAGCTTCCAGCTCCATCGATGTTAGGCCGCAGAGCCCGGAGAATGTGATCCGAAAATTGATCACATCTCCGGGAAGGTAGGAACTTTAAAAAAAAAGGTTCCCCCGATCCGCTCACACCCCCCCCCCCCCCCACCTAAAACAAACCGACAAACATTTACACCAACTTTTAACAAACTAAAAAATAATAAATGGAAAGAAAAAATGACCAGACTGCGGGCAGGGCTGCCATTTCCCCGGTGCCCCTGGTCGCCAGGAAACCAGGAATCAGAGTTCTGGCAGCTTCCAGTGGAAGAATTAGTTTGGCCCTTGATTCAAGACATTTCTTAATAGTCATCTACCCTGACAATCCAACAATGAGATTCTTACTTACAGCTGCCACAACACCCATGTAAACACAGTGCTCACCGATAAAATATCAGAAGCAAAATGTCAATAAAGTAATAACCACAATTCTGGAGAAAAAATAAATCCACAAAAGTTTCCTGAGGGGGTCTTGGTTCTACGCATGCTATTGGCTGCTGTACATCAAACTAATTTTAAATTCTGTTACGTTTATACAACCAAGAACAAGGCCACGGAGGTTCGTAGTTGAGGTCAGTGTTGTGCAGCGTTCAACAGCCTGATGGTTGTTGGGAGGAAGCTGTTTTTGAACCTAGAGGTCACGGTTTCCAGGCTCCTGTACCTTCTTCCCGATGGTCGCAGCGAGGTGAGAGCGTGGCCAGGGTGGTGTGGGTCTCTGATGATGCTGGCTGCCTTTTTGAGGCAGCGCCTCCTGTAGATCCCTTCGATGGTGGGGAGGTCAGTATGGGTGATGGACCTTCGATGGTGGGGAGGTCAGTACTGGGATGGACCTTCGATGGTGGGGAGGTCAGTATGGGTGATGGACCTTCGATGGTGGGGAGGACAGTGCTGTGATGGACCTTCGATGGTGGGGAGATCAGTGCTGTGATGGACCTTCGATGGTGGGGAGATCAGTGCTGTGATGGACCTTCGATGGTGGGGAGATCAGTGCTGTGATGGACCTTCGATGGTGGGGAGGTCAGTGCTGTGATGGACCTTCGATGGTGGGGAGGACAGTACTGTGATGGACCGGGCAGTGTCCACAACTCTCTCCAAGTGCCTTTGCTCCTGGGAGTTTGCGACAATGAACTAAGACATTCTTGTAATGGTCCTCCACATTGCAGTTGTCCGAATCAAAATCTGAGACTTTGACCAAATGACTTTGAATGGATGTTTAGAGAATCAGCATGGAACCAGACCCTTCGGCCCATCGAGTTCACGCCGATCATTGATCATGCGTGCACACTAGTTCTATTTTATCCCAGGGATGCATTGCGCTGAAAGGCCTGTTTGCAAGCTGCTCCTGGGCTCTGGAACGGAGGCGGGGTTAGTTTATAGTTTTAGTTTGGTTTAGAGATACAGCGTGGAAACAGGCCCTTCGGCCCACCGAGTCCGCACCCCGCACACTAATGCCCCTGTCCCACTTAGGCAACCTGAACGTAAACCTCTGGAGACTTTGTGCCCCACCCAAGGTTTCCGTGCGGTTCCCGGAGGTTTTTGTCAGTCTCCCTACCTGCTTCCACTACCTGCAACCTCCGGCAACCACCTGCAACCTCCGGGAACCGCACGGAAACCTTGGGTGGGGCGCAAGGTCTATAGAGGTTTCCGTTCAGGTTTCCTAAGTGGGACAGGGGCTTAACACTATCCTACACACACTAGGGACAATTCATATTTACACCAAGCCAATTAATCTACAAACCTGTAGGAGTGTGGGAGGAAACCGGAGCACCCAGAGAAAACCCACGCAGGTCACGGGGAGAACGTACAAACTCCGTACAGACAGCACCCGTAGTCAGGATCGAACCCGGGTCTCTGGCGCTGTGAGGCAGCAACTCTACCGCTGCTCCACCATGCCGTACAGTTGCTACGAGTTAGTGCAGTACCGCCCATACGGTTGGTATTATATAATATTCTAACCTGTTCAATGTGACGATACTGAAGGGCCTGTCCCACCTGGGTGTCATTTGCGTGTAATTTACGCAACATCATTTACGCGTCACGACGCACGACGCGCGCATGGTGTGTGGTGACGTAGGCAGTGTCATGCAGTCGCGCGCGGCGCCCCAGGGTTTTCAGATGTACAAAATCTTCACGCGCTATCGTAAGTCGTTTGGTTGTGAATGCTTTTCCATTGTCAACAGTCATCGAGTCATACAGTCAAACAGGCCCTTCAGCCCACCTCATCCCTGCTGACCAAGATGGCCCATCTACTAGTCCCATTTGCCCGCGTTTGGCCAATATCTCTCCAAACCTTTCCTATCCATGTACGTCCAAATGCCTTTGAAATGTTGACACAAATGCTGGAGAAACTCAGTGGGTGAGGTATCATCTATGGAGCGAAGGAATTAGGCAACGTTTCGGGCCAAAACCGTCTCAAGACTGATGTGAGGGTGGTGGGGGGGGGGGGGGGGGGGGGGGGGGGGGGGGAAGAAGAAAGGAAGAGGAGGAGCCAGTAGGCTGATGGAGAGCTGAGAAGGGGAGGAGAAAGCAAGGACTACCGGAAATTGGAGAAGTCGATGTTCATACCGCTGGGGTGTAAACTGCCCAAGCGAAATATGAGGTGCTGCTCCTCCAATTTGCGGTGGGACTCACTCTGGGCATGGAGGAGGCCCAGGACAGAAAGGTCGGATTCGGAGTGGGAGGGGGAGTTGAAGTGCTGAGCCACCGGGAGATCAGGTTGGTTATTGCGAACCGAGTGGAGGTGTTGGTCGAAGCGATCGCCAAGCCTACGCTTGGTCTCACCGATGTAGATCAGCTGACACCTAGAGCAGCGGATGCAATAGATGAGGTTGGAGGAGATGCAGGTGAACCTCTGCCACACCTGGAAAGACTGCTTGGGTCCTTGAATGGAGTCAAGGGGGGAGGTAAAGCGACAAATGCAGCATTTCCAGCGGTTGCAAGGGAAAGTGCCTGGGGAGGGGGTGGTACGGGTGGGAAGGGACAAATTGACCAGGGAGTTACGGAGGGAGCGGTCTCTGCGAAAAGCAGAAAGGGGAGGAGATGGGAAGATGTGGTGAGTGGTGGGGTCACGTTGGAGGTGGAGAAAATGTCAGAGGATTATTTGTTGTACATGACGGCTAGTGGGGTGAGAGGTGAGGACTAGGGGGACTCTGTCCTTGTTACGAGTGGGGGGATGGGGAGTGAGAGCCTTTGAAATGTTGTTATTTTACTTGTCTCAACTAGGTCCTCTGGCAGTTCGTTCCGTTTACCCACCACCCTCTCATCATTTTGGGAGGTGGGAGGAAACCAGAGCACCTGGAGGCAACCCACATGGTTACAATAGACAATAGACAATAGGTGCAGGAGTAGGCCATTCGGCCCTTTGAACCTGCACCGCCATTCAATGTGATCATGGCTGATCATCCACAATCAGTACCCCGTTCCTGCCTTCTCCCCATATCCCCTGACTCCGCTATCTTTAAGAGCCCTATCTAACTCTCTCTTGAAAGCATCTAGAGAACCTGCCTCCACTGCCCTCTGAGGCAGAGAATTCCACAGACTCACAACTCTCTGTGAGAAAAAGTGTTTCCTCGTCTCCGTTCTAAATGGCTTACCCCTTATTCTTAAACTGTGGCCCTTGGATCTGGACTCCCCCAACATCGGGAACATGTTTCCTGCCTCTAGTGTGTCCAAACCCTTAATAATCTTATATGTTTCAAAAATAATAATAATAATGGATGGGATTTATATAGCGCCTTTCTAATACTCAAGGCGCTTAAAAGATAGCCTGTCATCCTTGTAAACTCCAGAGTGTACAAGCCCAGCTGCTCCATTCTTTCAGCATATGACAGTCCTGCCATCCCGGGAATTAACCTTGTAAACCTACGCTGCACTCCCTCAATAGCAAGAATGTCCTTCCTCAAATTAGGGACCAAAACTGCACACGATACTCCAGGTGTGGTCTACCTAGGGCCATGTACAACTGCAGAAGGACCTCTTTGCTCCTATACTCAACTCCTCTTGTTTTGAAGGCCAACATGCCATTCGCTTTCTTCACTGCCTGCTGTACCTGCATGCTAGCTTTCATTGACTGCCAACATGCCATTAGCTGTTAATAAAATACCAGAGCACAAGGAGGCTACAGACTTTTGGCTGTTGAGTAGAGCTACTGTTCGTGGAAACAAGCTGTTCTTATGTCTGACTGTGGCGGCTTTGACAATCAATGTGAAGAAAGGTCCCGAACCAAAACGTCGCCTGTCCATTCCCTCCACAGATGCTGCCTGACCCGCTGAGTTCCCC
>NW_022630903.1:15000-40000 GCF_010909765.2 Amblyraja radiata
CTACACCTCCGCTCTGTATTTTGTTTCGTCTAAACTAAACTAAACTAAACTAAACTAAACTAATCCAATCCAGCATTTTTGTCTACCTTCGATTTTTTCAGCATCTGCAGTTCCTTCTTAAACAAAGAACCACTGCAACGCATTAAACATTAACAGATAACTTAACAAATAAATATTACTTCCAGTACTACTGATTTTACACCAATCTGTAGCCTACTTTTGCTCTGGTATTTTATTTAATTCACATGTTTAAACGATAATGTTTTATTATTAATGTTTAATGCTTTATGTGTCATTCCTAACTGTCACTGTATGTCATGTTGTCACTTGCGGGCGGAGCACCAAGGCAAATTCCTTGTATGTGAATACTTGGCCAATAAACATATTCGTTCATTCACTCATTCATTCAATTTCGTAGAATCACACAGTCAAAGAGGCCGTTTGGCCCATCTCCTCCAGGCTGACAAAGATGTTTATCCCACCCATTGAAAGAAAGTAGATTTTAATCATAAAATTATATAATGAGGATGCTGTAAATGAAACTAAGCAAGCCTTAGTTAAGCTATACGGCACGGTGGTGCAGCGGTAGAGTTGCTGCCTCACAGCACCAGAGACCCAGGTTCAATCCTGACTATGGGTGCTGTCTGTACGGCGTTTGTACGTTCTCCCCGTGACCTGCGTGGGTTTTCTCCGAGATCTTTGGTCTCCTCACAGATTCCAAAGACGTACAGGTTTGTAGGTTGATTGGCTTGTTATCTATATAACTAAACGTCTCATCTTGACCACTTCCTGTCTGCGCTGTATATTGATTTTATAAAAAACGCTACCCTATATCGCTATGATTTTTGGCCATCTTACTCACAGTCCTCCTCCACCGAGGCAGCTCTGAGGATTTTTCCAATCAATGAAAAATGAAAAAGCTATGAATGTTTAAAAAATCTTGAGATCAGCTGATTGGTCCTCTCGCCTGTCAATCACCATGATGAAGGTAACGCCCCTTCCGGGGGGGGGGGGGTGTGGTAGGACTATAAAACCCCAGATGCCTGGACATGAGTCAATCACCCTGGAAGATTGCGAGGGAGAGGCCACAACTGTGATTCTTCTGTGAGTCTACTGAATGGTGAGTCCACTGAACTGTGAGTCTGCCCTTTATGTGCCTTATTTGGTTTATGTGGTTATGTGTTTTATGTGGTTAACCCTTTATGTGCTTGCAATAAATGATTTGTTAGCCCTAAATGAAATGAAGTTGTTTGGCCTGCCTTGTGCTTGAAATTGAAATGGAAATGGAAATGATATGAAATGAGTTCTTTGGCCTGCCTTGTGCTTTTGCTTTTGCTTTGCCTTTGCTTTGCTTGAGCTCACCTGAAATGAAAGCAAATTGATTGTATTATTGGCTGGCCGTGCCTGCCCTGTGCTTGACTTGACTTGAAATGAATTGGCTTGACATGAAATGGATTGTTGGCCCTGCACTCACTGTGCTTGACTTGATTTGACCCACAACACCCATGCTGGCGCCCCCCCCCCCCCCCCCCCCCCCCCCCCCCCACTGGCCACCAATATTGGAATTGGTGGAGAGGTGGAATATTGCGTTGGGGGACCAGCCCTCCCTTGTGAACATGTGACCCAACGGGTCCCACTTAGTCTAGTATAAATATAAAATTGTCCCTAGTGCATGTAGGATAGTGTTAGTGTGCTGGGATCGCTGGTCGGCGCGGACTTGGTGGGTCGAGGGGCCTGTTTCCCCGTTGTATCTCTAAACTAAACTAAACTAAATGATGTAGTTTTACAAAGCTGCTGCAGTACTGTAAAGGGTTTGAAGAATTGATGGCCACTTGTAGCTGGTGTTTAGTTTCCTCTAGCAAGCTTTCTGGGCAGAATTATGTTGCCCTCAAGTGTACCGAATAATCAAACACAGACTGGATTTCATTCACCCTTTGCTCAAGGATAATTGTTCATCCTTTATGTGCATGTGTTCTGGTGAGCAGGCATTCAGCAGTCGATCCTAAACGATAGTTTTAATCACCATGGCACATTACAGGTCAGGAGGAAATGCCACAGCAATGAAATTCCCCACAACTCAGATTAAAATTCCCCTTTGGACTGAATTACGAATGCAAGAATTTTTTTGTCGGTAGGGGCAAATATCAAAATATTGCGTTGAAAAGCTGGAAGGTTTTTCTGTTCCTTCGTTGGAACTGCCTTTGGAAGTCTGAAGAAGAAGAAGGGTCTCGACCCATTCCTTCTCTCCAGGGATGCTGAGTTACTCCAGCAATTTCCCAGGGTTAGAGGGGACCCGTTTAGTTTAAGATCGATCCTTCTATTCCAAATGCCTCCCAAACACCACTATCGTATCTGCCTCCACCCCCACCCCTGGCAGAACGTTCCAGGCACCCCTGCCCAGCACATCTATCTATCTGTCTGTCTGACAAAAGTGCTGGAGAAACTCAGCGGGTGCAGCAGCATCTATGGAGCGAAGGAAATAGGCAACGTTTCGGGCCGAAACCCTTCCGGGTTTCGGCCCGAAACGTTACCTATTTCCTTCCGGATTTAGGCCCGAAACGTTGCCTATTTCCTTCGCTCCATAGATGCTGCTGCACCCGCTGAGTTTCTCCAGCATTTTTGTCTACCTTCGATTTTCCAGCATCTGCAGTTCCTTCTTAAACATGACATGACATGCTTCCACTATATAAGCCTTCTAGACCGCTAAGATCTTCTGAAACCAATCTGCTAGTGATTCCCAGAGTAAATACAAAACATGGGAAAGCAGGATTTAGTTACTATGCAACAAATAGCTGGAATAAACTTCCTGAAGATTTAAGACTTGCCTCAACTTTGACCACTTTTAAAACAAGACTGAAAACTTTTATGTTTACTTTAGCTTTCAGCTAAATCTTAACTACATTGCACTTTTAACTTTTGCACTTTTTATAATGCATTTTTAATTTTGCTTTTCTTTTCTTTTAGTTCTTCTATTTTATTTCATTTTATTATTTCATTTATTGTATGACATGTTTTTATGTGAAGCACTTTGAGTCTGCCTTGTGTATGAAATGTGCTATATAAATAAAGTTGCCTTGCCTTGCCTTGCCTTAAACAACTGTCTGTCTGTCTGTCTGTCTGTCTGTCTGTCTGTCTGTCTGTCTGTCTGTCTGTCTGTCTGTCTGTCTGTCTGTCTGTCTGTCTGTCTGTCTGTCCATATACCTCTGTGGAGGGTGGGGAAAGGGGGATAATAGAGGGGGGGGGGATAGGGGACTGAAGGGGGAGAGTGAGAAGCGTTCACATTGATGTTATATTTTACTAGTTATTGCCATTTTGAACTTTTAAAACGTCGCTGAATAAAAAGGGAACTTGTCACCCGGTCTCAATGGTTCCTGAACCAGTTGATGGTCTAATCAAGTTGGAATTTTCCTTCACTTGTGTACAGAAAGGAGAAAGGAGGTTCTACGGATGGGCGGCTGAATGACTATGACAGAAATGTCACTAGTAAATTGAAATTAATGTGTGTGTTATAGGTTGTTACAATACAGAACTGGAATCTAGAACCAGAGGGCATTGGTTTAAAATGAGAGGGGAAAGATTTAATAGGAACATAGAAATTTAAAACAGACAATTGTGAGGTGTTATATTTTGGGACATCAAACAAGGGCAGGACCTACACAGTGAATGGTCGGCCTCTGGGTAGTGTTGTAGAGCAGAGGGATCAGGTACATGGTTCCCTGAAGGTTGAGTCGCAGGTAGGCATGGTGATCAAAAAGGCTTTTGACACTTTGGCCTTCATCGGTCAGAGTAATGAGTATAGAAGTTGGGAGGTCATGTTGTAGTTGTACTAGATGTTGGTGAGACCGCATTTAGAATATTGTGTTCAGTTCTCGGCACCATGTTATAGGAAAGATATTTTCAAGCTTGAAAGGGTTCAGAGAAGATTTACGAGGATGTTGCCAGGACTAGAGGGCGTGAGCTATAGGGAGAGGTTGAGTAGGCTGGGCCTTGGAGCGCAGGTGGATCTTATAGAGGTGTACAAAATGAGAGGAATAGATCAGGTAGACGCACAGAGTCTCTTGCCCAGAGTAGGGGAACCGAGGACCAGAGGACATAGGTTCAAGGTGAAGGGGAAAAGATTTAATAGGAATCCGAGGGGTAACTTTTTCACACAAAGGGTGGTGGGTGTATGGAACAAGCTGCCAGAGGAGGCAGTTGAGGCTGGGACTATCCCATCATTTAAGATACAGTTAGACAGGTACATGGATAGGACATGTTTGGAGGGATATGGATCAAGCACAGGCAGGTGGGACATGTTGGTTGGTGTGGGCAAGTGCTGTTTCCACAATGTATCAGTGGAATTCTCTGCCTAAGAGGGCGGTGGAGGCCGGTTCTCTGGATACTATCAAGAGAGAGCTAGATAGTGCTCTTAAAGATAGCGGAGTCAGGGGATATGAGGAGAAGGCAGGAACGGGGTACTGATTGGGGATGATCAGCCACGATCACATTGAATAACGGTGCTGGCGAAGCCTTGCGTGTGAATGTGCGCATGCGTGCGCGGCCACCAAGACATTGTGCGTCCCCGGTCTACCCCATGTTTTGATAGCGATTTCTGTGCCTGCCTGACTCCGCTTTCTTTAAGAGCCCTATCTAGCTCCCTCTTGAAAGCATCCAGAGAATCGGCCTCCACCGCCCTCTGAGGCAGAGAATTCCACAGACTCACCACTCTCTGTGTGAAAAACTGTTTCCTCGTCTCCGTTCTAAATGGCTTACCCCTTATTCTAGAAGGCAGGAGAATGGGGTTGAGTGGGAGGGATAGATCGGCCATGATTGAATGGCGGAGCAGACTCGATGGGCCGAATGGCCTAATTCTACTCCTATGTCTTCTGGCCTTCGAGTGAAGGGGCAAGAGGAGTTGGTGGGAGATGTGTGGAATGGACAGCGATCAGAGAGATGATACATAAAACATCTTCAGGAAGGTTAGCTTAGATTTACTGCAAAGGAAACACAACTATTCGCTTTAACACAACGGGGAACCCTATTTGCGAACTCCTCCGACTGTGAACACCGAACATTCTACTTGTCTATCATGGGACAAGTGCCAACAATAACAGCTCCCAGCCAGCATTCCAACTCCCCAACTCTGGCTTCTAATACAAGCACGATTGCAGAAGATATTTTAAAGAATATTAATTTATTTTTATTTATTTTACTTTATTCTTTATTTCGAACAGAATAAAAGAATAAAAAGCAAGTGTGAAACAGCGTACAAAAAACAAAACAAGAATATTTATAAAGTGTCATAAACAATATCTATAAATAAATGAAATCGTATGTGTCCGAATAGGAGCAGGAAGTAGCCAAAGCTTATTCATTCCCACCCCTTATTCAACTGCTTGTAATTATCTTATACACATTTAGCAGCTATATGTACACCATATGTACACCAGCCACTATATGTACACCATATGTACACCAGCAGCTATATGTACACCATATGTACACCAGCAGATATATGTACACCATATGTACACCAGCAGATATATGTACACCAAATTATTTACATTTATACACTAATCAAATATTTACAAAGCCATACAAAAAAGAAAAAAAGAAAAAGAAAAGAGAATTAAAGGAATAAACTGCTTTATGTTTCAATGAGGTTTCGCTTCTAATAATTTTACTTCCAGAAATGCTCGTTCATTTCACTATCATAGGAAAGTGATCTAAATGTCTTCAGTTTCAGCTGTCTGAAGAAGGGTCTCGACCCGAAACGTCACCTATTCCTTCGCTCCAGTGATGCTGCCTCACCCGCTGAGTTTCTCCAGCGTTTTTCTATCTTCAGTTTCAGTTTAGTTTATTGTCACGTGTACCGAGGTACAGTGAAAAGCTTTTGTCGCGTGCTAACCAGTCAGCGGAAAGACAATACATGATTACAATCGAGCCGTCTACAGTGTACAGATACAGGATAAGGGAATAACGTTTAGTGCAAGGTAAAGCCAGTAAAGTCCGATCAAGGATAGTCCAAGGGTCACCAATGAGGTAGATAGTAGTTCAGCACTGCTCTCTGGTTGTGGTAGGATGGTTCAGTTGCCTGATAACAGCTGGGAAGAAACTGTCCCTGAATCTGGAGGTGTACGTTAATTGGCTTTGGTAAATTATGTGTGGGGAGGAACTGCAGATGTTGGTTTAAACCGAAGACACACACAAAGTGCTGGAGTAACTCAGCGTCTCTGGAGAGAAGGAATGGGTGATGTTTCGGGTCGAGATCTTTCTTCAGACTGTGGGTTGGATGGTACTAGCGCATGTGTATCGTGGGCTCGGCGGGCCGAAGGGCCTGTTTCCGCGCTGTATCTCTGAACTTAAAACTATACGAAAGCACTATACCTCGTTCCAGGTGACGGTGATGATCCTGAACCTGTTCATGCTAAGTCATTTATTAAATAAAATAGTAAAGGAACAAAATAGTGGCCCACACAGTAAGCCGGTGCTGTTGGAGAGAGGCTTTGTAGTACAGATGTAATGTAATGAAGGAACTCACAAGGACAATCGCATTATCAGTTGCCAGGAAGGAACTACAGATGCTGATTTACACCGAAGATAGACACACAAGGCTGGCAGTATTATCAAAGACCCACACCATCCTGGCCACACACTCATCTCCCTGCTTCTTTCAGGTAGAAGGTACAGGAGCCTGAAGACTGCAACAACCAGGTTCAGGAATAGCTACTTCCCCACAGCCATCAGGCTATTAAACCTGGCTCGGACAAAACTCTGAACATTAATAGACCATTATCTGTTATTTGCACTTGATCAGTTTATTTATTCATGTGTGTATATATTTATATAATGGTATATGGACACACTGATCTGTTCTGTAGTCAATGCCTACTATGTTCTGTTGTGCTGAAGCAAAGCAAGAATGTCATTGTCCTATATAGGGACACATGACAATAAACTCACTTGAACTTGAACTTGGAGTAACTCAGCGGGACAGGCAGCATCTCTGGAGAAAAGGAATGGGTGACGTTTCGGGTCGAGACCCTTCTTCAGACTGAGTCATGGGAGAGGGAGACACATAGATAGGGAAGTGTCGGGTGTGAAAACAGGACAAGGGGGATGAAGATCAGGGAACATGAAGCGTGGACCATTGTTGGCTGGGAGAAGGTGACAACAAAGCAAACAGAGATAAAATGTAGTCGGAGACAGTTAGACTGGTGGGAGAACTGGGATGGGGGAGGGATGGAGAGAGAGGGAAGACAAGGGTTACTTGAAGTTAGAGAAGTCAATGTTCATACCGCTGGGGTGTAAGCTGCCCAAGC
Organism: Amblyraja radiata; assembly: GCF_010909765.2. Classification (NCBI taxonomy): domain Eukaryota; kingdom Metazoa; phylum Chordata; class Chondrichthyes; order Rajiformes; family Rajidae; genus Amblyraja; species Amblyraja radiata. The sequence continues at coordinate 22,302 of NW_022630903.1, forward strand.
GAAATATGAGATGTTGCTCCTCCAATTTGCGCTGGGCCTCACTCTGACAGTGGAGGAGGCCCAGGGCATAGAAACATGGAAACATAGAAAATTGGTGCAGGAGTAGAGGCCATTCGGCCCTTCGAGCCAGCACCGCCATTCGATATGATCATGGCTGATCATCCAACTCAGTATCCTGTACCTGCCTTCTCTCCATACCCCCTGATCCCTTTAGCCACAAGGGCCACATCTAACTCCCTCTTAAATATAGCCAATGAACTGGCCTCAACTACCTTCTGTGGCAGAGAGTTGCAGAGATTCACCACTCTGTGTGAAAAATGGTTTTCTCATCTCGGTCCAAAAAGACTGAGAAACATAGAAAATAGGTGCAGGAGTAGGCCATTCGGCCCTTCGAGCCTGCACCGCCATTCAATATGACCATGGCTGATCATCCAGCTCAGTATCCTGTACCCTGTATCCTGTATTTCCCCCTTATCCTTAAACTGTGATCCTGTGTTCTGGACGGGATAAGAAAGGTCGGTGCGGGAATGGGAGGGGGAGTTGAAGTGTTGAGCCACCGGGATGTCAGGTAGGTTTAGGCGAACTGAGCGGAGGTGTTTAGCGAAACAGTCGCCGAGCCTTGTATCCCCCCCCCCCCCCCCCCGCTGATGCTCAAGGTCACAGTTCTGATCCATTCTGCAGACAAGTGCTAGACACTGCAGGCAGGCAGGCGATAACATATCATTACAGCACACGCCTTCAATGAGATGAAGTGAGAAAATCACACTTGGATTGAGGGCAACTGGTAAATGTAAAGTCCCCGTAAATGACACGTTTCCTTCCAACTCATCTTAAGAGAACAATTCAATGTCGCGATGAACTGCACCCCCCCCCACCCCCCCCCCACCCCCCCCCCCCCACCCCCCCCCCACCCCCACCCCCCCCCACCCCCCCACCCCCCCCCCCCCCCACCACCACACGGCCCGGCGATATTTTAAAATCATTTTTTGAAGACCTATTTTAAATTTATTTTTTAAATTGAGGAAATGCATTTTGATTATATGTAAAGATATTTTTTCCTCCTTTTTAATAATTAATTGATAATAACGAGTTATTGAATATTTCAGAGGTTTTAAGTAATGAAATAGCGTTTTATTACCTCAGTGTGATCGTAGCCATCTCAATATTGAATCAAATCTCCCAGGAAAGATGTTCTGTTCTTTGTACCACTCAATAGACAATAGACAATAGGTGCAGGAGTAGGCCATTCGGCCCTTCGAGCCAGCACCGCCATTCAATGTGATCATGGCTGATCATCCCCAATCAGTACCCCGTTCCTGCCTTCTCCCCATATCCCCTGACTCCGCTATTTTTAAGAGCCCTATCTAGCTCTCTCTTGAATGTATCCAGAGAACCGGCCTCCACCGCCCTCTGAGGCAGAGAATTCCACAGACTCACCACTCTCTGTGAGAAAAAGTGTTTCCTCGTCATTAGAACATAGAACATAGAACAGTAGAGCACAGTAACAGGCCCTTCAGCCCACAATGTCTGTGCCAAACTTGATGCCAAGTTAAACTAATCTCCCAGCCTGTACGTGATCCTTCTAATCCATGTGTATATCTAAAATGCTCGAAAACGCCACTATCGTGTCTGCCTCCACCACCACCCCTGGCATCGCGTTCCAAGCACCCACCACCCTCTGTGTGAAAAATATTCCCCGCACATCTCCTTTACGCTACAGTGTTGCTATCCCAGGACCCTGAGTCCTGCAAGCCCTAGCAAGCGCAATTGGATTTTTTAATGAATTGTGAATAAGGCGAAATGAGCAGCCCCTGTGCAATTGGGGGCTATGGGTGAGTGGTGGAATATTGCGTTAGGGGATCGGGTGAGTGGTGGAATATTGCGTTGGGGGATCGGGTGAGTGGTGGAATATTGCGTTGGGGGATCGGGTGAGTGGTGGAATATTGCGTTGGGGGATCGGGTGAGTGGTGGAATATTGTGTTGGGGGAACGGGTTGTGTTGGGGGAACGGGTTGCGTGAGGGTCCAGGCCTCCCATGTGACATGGACCCAACGGGTCACACTTGGTCTAGTGTGCTTTAAAATGTGTCCCTCCCTCCCACCTTAAATCCATGCCTGGGAGTGTGTGCTGGAAGGAACTGCAGATGCTGGTTTACACCGAACATGGACACAGAATGGCTGGAGTAACTCAGCGGGACAGGCAGCATCTCTGGAGAGAAGGAATGGGTGACGTTTCGGGTCGAGACGCTTCTTCAGACTGAGAGGGTCTTAAATCCATGCCTTCTAGAATTTGACAGTTTCACCTCATGAGACAGGGTTTTGTAGTTTACCCCATCTATGCCTCTCATAACTTTATATATTCAATCAGCCCCCGACACTGCGGAGAAAACAATCCCAGTCTGTCCCACCTCTCTGTACAGTGGAAGGCAGATGCTAGAAGTAAGAGCAAAATACAAAGTTCCGGAGGAACTCAGTGGGCCAGGCAGCATCCGTGGAGGGAAATAGGCGGATGACATAGAAACATAGACAATAGGTGCAGGAGTAGGCCATCTGGCCCTTCGAGCCAGCACCACCATTCAATGTGATCATGGCTGATCATCTAAATTCAGTTCCCCGTTCCTGCTTTCTCCCCCATATCCCTTGATTCCATTAGCCCTAAGAGCTAAATCTAACTCTCTGTTGAAAACATCTAGAGAACCAGCCTCCACTGCCTCAATCAATCAATCAATCAATCAATCAATCAATCAATCAATCAATCAATCAATCAATCAATCAATCAATCAATCAATCAATCAATCAATCAATCAATCAATCAATCAATCAATCAATCGACCAATCAATCAAAGATGTTATTGTCATTCAGAAATACACCAATAAATGCAAGTCTGAACGAAGTTTCGTTGCATCTGGCTCCCCGTGCAACATAAAATAGATAAAAGGATAAAATAGATAATAGTGGCGGCACATTATATGGCATTCAAGAGTCTGATGGCTCGGGGGGAAGAAGCTGTTGCAAAACCTGGCCGTTCTGCTCCTTATACTACAATACCTTTTGCCCGAGGGCAGCAGAGTGAACAGTCCATGATGGAGATGTGTGGGGTCTTTTATAATGCTGTTGGCCTTGGACAAGCAACGTTTGCTCGCAATGTCCCGGATTGAAGGGAGAGAATGGTTTAGACAGATGAGAAAGCAGAATACAGAACATCTGCTTAACCTCTACGTATCTCACCACAATCCCAAATTCCATTGGACACCTGTTTCACAAGGTTTGGTTGCTAGTAGATACAAGGAACTGCAGATGGTGGTTTACAAAAAAAAGACACAGAGTGCTGGAGTAACTCAGCGGGTCAGGCAGCATCTGTGGAGAACAACTTCTCCAACACAAAAAAACAGGCTCCCTCTCTGTTTAGTTTAGAGATGCAACGCGGATACAGGCCCTTCGGCCCATCGAGTCCGTGCCGTCCAGCGACCACCCCGTGCACTAACACTATCCTACACACACTAGGGGACAATTTACAATTTTACCAAAGCCAATTAACCTACAAACCTGTACGTCTTTGGAGTGTGGGAGGAAACTGGAGCACCCGGAGAAAACCCACGGAGGACACGGGGGGGGGGGAGAACGTACAAACTCCGTACAGACAGCATCCGTAGTCGGGATGGAACCCGGGTCTCTGGCGCTGTGAGGCAGCAACTCTACCGCTGCGCCACCGTGCCGCCCTGTATCCAGCCGAACCTAATGAGCCAAGGCCGAGCGATCAGGTTGAAGAAACGTTCCCCTGTCTCCCGCACCAGATTAATGACTTTGGCCCCCCTGCATAGTTCCAAACTATAATATAACCTCGTACCATTAATGCTGCTAAAAAAAAAATAGATTGGCTATTTTATTCTCCAAGCATAAGACACTCCATGAAAAATTAAATCAGTTTCCCACATGTCATATGTGAGACCCTGTGTCTGAAATCACAGCTTTCGATTAAGAACCATTTCAATCTTCACAATGATAAAGATATTAACAGTACAATTCTGCTGCATAATTATCCCTAAATTTCATAGTTCACATAAAAAAACACAGTGAGTACAATCGAGCAACTTTAATTAGTTAGTCTCTTAGCAGTAAAGGTCAGGCAATTATCATGTGTGAACTTTCAGGATGAAATATGTGGGTGAGAAAAGGAATCTGTTAGCAGTTTGATCCATCTCTCTCTCTCTCTATCTCTCTCTTTCTCTCTCCCTCTCCCCCTCTCTCACTCTCTCACTCTCACACTCTCTCACTCTCTCACACTCTCTCTCTCTCTCCCTCTCTATATCTCTCTCCCTCACTCTCCTTCTCTCTCACTCTCTCTCTCTCTCACACACACTCTCTCTCACTCCACTGAATAAATCTTGTGATTTTTGATGTTGCTAAACCATCTACCCATCAGCTAATCAACGCCACATTGTAAGTAAACAGCAAGGTATGGCGTAGGGTGCGATGTATGGCCCGTGTCATATTTGTGGCTTTGTATTTAATACTCTAAGCTCGAACCTATCAACAGCAGTGCAATTAAAGCAAATTGCTGCAGCCTCCCCTTAAAACAAACGTATCTGTGCAGTGTCGGTGAGTTACTCCTCCAGTGCATTGTGTAGCAAGCTCTGCAGTGTGGCTCACAAATGGGTGGCGCAGCGGTAGAGTTGCTGCCTCACGGCGCCGGAAACCCGGGTTCGATCCCGACTACGGGCGCTGTCTGTACGTAGTTTGCACGTTCTCCCCGTGACCTGCGTGGGTTATCTCCGGGTGCTCCGGTTTCCTCCCACACTCCAAAGACGTACAGGATTGTAGGTTAGTTGGCTTGGTGTAAATGTAAAAATTGTCCTCCCACAATCTGTGGGTTTGCAGGTTAATTGGCTTCAGTAAAATCGTAAGTTGCCGGACGGTGTTGGTATGAGGGGATCGCTGGTCGGCGCGGACACGGTGGGCCGAAGGGCCTGTTTCCGCGCTGTATCTCTAAACTAAACTAAACTTGCCAGAGGACCTCACTCCTGGTGTGGTGGCCCCCATTATAGGAAGGATGTGGAGGCTTTGGACAGGGTGTAGGGGAAGCTCACCAGAGTTGGGCCACCTTGCTTTGTTTTCTCTGGGACATTGGAGAGAGAGTGAGGGGAGAAATGATAGACGTTTATAACATGATGATGGTGGAGTCAGGGGATATAGGGAGAAGGCAGGAACGGGGTACTGATTGGGGATGATCAGCCACGTACAAACTCCGTACAGACAGCACGTGTGGTCAGGGTGGATCCCGGGTCTCTGGCGCTGAATACGCTGTGAGGCAGCAACTCTACCGCTGCGCCACCGTGACGGCCCGGCGTTTAAGAGGCTTTTGGGTAGGTATGTGGATATGAATGAATGGACGACACTTTATTGCCACTTGTACCTGGGTACAATGAAATGGGTGGCTTTGCGTAGAACCACGGCTGTGAACAGGTTTCACCACCTGTCGGTACCAACAACATCACAAAAGGCAAACTCCATCACAATAACAGGACCAGGTATCATATAACCAAGTTTAAGATCAAGAATCATTATTCCCATATCCTTCCTATCTATGCCTTTGCAACGCTGTTATCAGGCTTCCAAACGGTCCTTCCACAAGCTAGGGTAATGTCCGATTCACCTCTACCCCATTGCGGACATTGGACATTGTCTCTGGAACTGATGCGCTACAATGTTGAGAACTATATTCTGCACTCTTTAGACAACAGACAATAGACAATAGGTGCAGGAGTAGGCCATTCGGCCCTTTGAGCCAGCACCGCCATTCAATGTGATCATGGCTGATCATCCCCAATCAGTACCCCGTTCCTGCCTTCTCCCCATTTCCCCTGACTCCGCTATCTTTAAGAGCCCTATCTAGCTCTCTCTTGAAAGTATCTAGAGAACCGGCCTCCACCGCCCTCTGAGGCAGAGAATTCCACTCAAATTTTGTCCCCTAATTTGAGGAAGGACATTCTTGCTATTGAGGGAGTGCAGTGTTGGTTCACAAGGTTAATTCCCGGGATGGCGGGACTGTCATATGCTGAGAGAATGGAGCGGCTGGGCTTGTACACCATGGAGTTTAGAAGGATGAGAGGCAATGTTATTGAAACATATAAGATTATTAAGGGGTTGGACACGCTAGAAGCAGGAAACATGTTCCCGATGTTGGGGGGGAGTCCAGAACCAGGGGCCACACACAGTTTAAGAATAAGGGGTAAGCCAATTAGAACAGAGACGAGGAAACACTTTTTCACACAGAGAGTTGTGAGTCTGTGGAATTCTCTGCCTCAGAGGGCGGTGGAGGCCGGTTCTCTGGATACTTTCAAGAGAGAGCTAGATAGGGCTCTTAAAGATAGTGGAGTTAGGGGACATGGGGAGAAGGCAGGAACAACTGAAGACAATTCAGTTGCCGGTGCCTGTCGCTGGTTGGCGCCGGTTGACGTAGGTAGTCGCCAATGGAATTCACCAAAGTCGGCACCGGCGATAACCTACGTCACGTGGCGACAACTACGACAGCGCCTACGTCAGGAGAAGACAATCTACGCTCACTGGCGTCAAACCCACTGTCGCCAACTGTCACCGAAAGGTTTTGGAAAATGTTGAAAATCTAGCGGCGACCAGAAAGATGCTACGACTCTTTGGGCGACTGAGGAGACGTAGAAACATAGACTATAGGTGCAGGAGTAGGCCATTCGGCCCATCGAGCCTGCACCGCCATTCAATATGATCATGGCTGGTCATCCAACTCAGTATCCTGTACCTGCCTTCTCTCCATACCCCCTGATCCCTTTAGCCACAAGGGCCACATCTAACTCCCTCTTAAATATAGCCAATGAACTGTGGCCTCAACTACCTTCTGTGGCAGAGAATTCCACAGATTCACCACTCTCTGTGTGAAAAATGTTTTTCTCATCTCGGTCCTAAAAGATTTCCCCCTTATCCTTAAACTGTGACCCCTTGTTCTGGACTTCCCCAACATCGGGAACAATCTTCCTGCATCTAGCCTGTCCAACCCCTTAAGAATGTTGTACGTTTCTGTAAGATCCCCCCTCAATCTTCTAAATTCTAGCGAGTGCAAGCCGAGTCTATCCAGTCTATCAGACGACTCACGCCCGTACAGGCGACACCCCAGCGACCATGTGGTGACAGCCTAGTCGCCTGTAGTCGCCTAAAAAAATTGCCTAGGTGGGACAGGGCCTTAACAGAAAAGCAGGCCTTGTTCAGGCGGGAAGAACGTGAGCAGACAAGTGTCCACCAACAATAGGCAGCCATGAGGGGAGGGAGAGCTTGAACGCGAGGTCCGTTTTGTAGTTCACTGCCACCTAGGTATTATTTATGTAAAAAGTGCAGCTGTTTGTAACTTAGTCTGTCTCTGCAAGGTCAAGATCGTAATTGCCGTTCCTTCTTAAGGTCAATCAGCAGCTGATCTTTCTGAGCAGAACCGTGGGTGAATTCGAGGTCAGACTGGCTGTCTTCTCATTCCAGTTCTTTTTAAGTGTGACCTCCTGAAGTCAATTACAAGTTGGTCTCTGGTGCTTGGCTATACCAACCCCCCAACCCCCCAACCCACCCCCACAACCCCCCAACCTACCCCCACCCCCACCCCCCTTTCTTCCCTTAGATTGGAGTTGCTGGACATTATATTCCTTTTTTCAACAAAAAAAATGCAAACCAACCAATAGACAATAGACAAAAGATGCAGGAGTAGGCCATTCGGCCCTTCGAGCCAGCACCGCCATTCAATGTGATCATGGCTGATCATCCCCAATCAGTACCCCGTTCCTGCCTTCTCCCCAGATCACCTGACTCCGCTATCTTTAAGAGCCCTATCTAGCTCTCTCTTGAAAGTATCCAGAGAACCTGCCTCCACCGCCCTCTAAGGCAGAGAATTCCACAGACTGTGGAATAGTGAAATAGTGTTTCCTCGTCTCCGTACCAAATGGCTTAATAATGTCTAAGCCATTTAGAACAGAGATGAGGAAACACTTTTTCACACAGAGAGTTGTGAGTCTGTGGAAATCTCTGCCTCAGAGGGCGGTGGAGGCGGGTTCTCTGGATATTTTCAAGAGAGAGCTAGATAGGGCTCTTAAAGATAGTGGAGTCAGGGGATCTGGGGAGAAGGCAGGAACAGGGTACTGATTGGGGATGATCTCGAAGGGCCGAATGGCCTACTGCCTATTGTCTATTGTCTCTCTGTTTGAAAAAGTGTTTCCTCGTCTACATTCTAAATGGCTTACCCCTTATTCTTAAAAGTGGGGCATTTAGAACTGCAGTGTGGCAGAGGTGACGTCTGGCAGGTGACAAATGAGTTCCCTTCCAAGGGACATATAATTATCATCGTTCGAGATTCTCATTCATGCTTTCATGTGTGTCCACGGTCTCCCCTCTCCCTCCCTCTGTGATCTTCTCCTGAAGGATCCCAGGTATGGGAAAATGCTGGAGAAACTCAGCAAAACTCGAAGGGCCGAATGGCCTATTCCTGCACCTATTGTCTATTGCCTAATGGGGTTGGGAGGGAGAGATACTGTAAATCAGCCATGATTGAGTGGCGGAGTAGACTTGATGGGCCAAATGGCCGAATTCTACTCCTATCACTTATGACCTTATGAATAGTGAAAGGCCTGGATAGAGTGGATGTGGAGAGGATGTTTCCACTAGTGGGAGAGTCTAGGACCAGAGGTCACAGCCTCAGAATTAAAGGACGTTCTTTTGGGATGGAGATGAGGAGGAATTTATTTAGTCAGAGGGTGGTGAATCTGTGGAATTCTTTGACCCAGACGACTGTGGAGGCCACAAGTCAGTGGATATTTTAAGGCAGAGATAGATAGATTCTTTATTAGTACGGGTGTCAGGGGTTACAGGGAGAAGGCAGGAGAATTGGGTTAGGAGGGAGAGATAGATCAGCCATGATTGAATGGCGGAGTAGACTTGATGGGCTGAATGGCCTAATTCTACTCCTATCCCTGATGACCTTAAGAGAAAAGGAATAGGTGACGTTTTGGGTTGGACCCTTCTTCTGACCTATTCTTGTCCTCCACTGAGTGACTCATAAGGTGGATAGGTGTCGTTTCGGGTTGGGATCCTTCCGACTAAATAAACTTGAATTTGTACGAACCACTTCCTGTTTCTGGCTGGATTTTACGGAGATAACAGAAGGGCCACTCTATACTTGTAACGAAACAGGGCATATCTATTAAACTTGGGCAGGAGGGAACTGCAGATGTTGGCTTACACTGAAGATGGACACAAAGAGCTGGAGTAACTCAGCGGGACGGGCAGCATCTCTGGAGAGAAGGAATGGGTGACGTTTCAGGTCCAGACATGTGTGTGTGTGTGTGTGTGCGTGTGCGTGTGTGTGTGTGGTGTGTGTGGTGTGTGTGTGTGTGTGTGTGTGTGTGTGTGTGTGTGTGTGTGTGTGTGTGTGTGTGTGTGTGTGTGTGTGTGTGTGTGCGTGTGTGTGTGTCTGAAGAAGGGTCTCGACCTGAAACGTCACCCATTCCTTCTCACCAGAGATGCTGCCTGTCCTGCTGAGCTACTCCAGCATTTTGTGTCCATCTTCAGTGTCTAATAAACTTGTTCTTTCCCCCAAGTAGTTGGGAAGTCAAAAGACGAGCATTGGAATTTTGGAATATTGTTTGGAATTAACTCAGCTTTCAAAACTTTTTTTCTGAGGTCAGGATTAGCTTTTAGTTTCCGTTTTAGCTTGAAAACAAGCCCCTTTGGCCCACCTTGTCAATGCCAACCACCATTGCACCATCCCCCTGGGACCTCGTGGGTTTGCTCTGGGAGCTCCGGTTTTCCCCCACACTCTAGAAACCTACAGGTTTGAGGTTTGAAGAAGGGAATCCAAACAAAATGTCACCTATCCATGTTCTCCACAGATGCTGCCTGACCCGCTGAGTTACTCCAGCACTCTGTGAAACGTCACCTATCCACGTTCTCCACAGATGCTGCCTGACCCGCTGAGTTACTCCAGCACTCTGTGAAACGTCACCTATCCATGTTCTCCACAGATGCTGCCTGGCCCACTGAGTTATGGTGCAGCAGCATCTGTGGAGCTAAGGAAATAGGCAACGTTTCGGGCCGAAACCCTTCTGGAAATAGGCAACGTTTCGGGCCGAAACCCGGAAGGGTTTCAGCCCGAAACGTTGCCTATTTCCTTAGCTCCATAGATGCTGCTGCACCCGCTGAGTTACTCCAGCACTCTGTGAAACGTCACCTATCCATGTTCTCCACAGATGCTGCCTGACCCGCTGAGTTACTCCAGCACTCTGTGTCTTTCCTTGGTAAACCAACATCTGCAGTTCCTCCAATGCCGTCTGGTATGGTACGGCACTTCATTTGTCATATGTACCAAGGTACAGTGATATTCATCTTTGTACACAGTTCAGTCCAAGTATCATTGTACACAAGAACATCGATACCTCTTAGATAAGCATCTCCAATACAGTACAAGAAGGGATGTACACACATCCCTGTACTGGCGGTGCTGGCTCAAAGGGCCGAATGGCCTACTCCTGCACCTATTGTCTATTGTCTATTGTCACAGATATATATGAGGAACGCAAATAGCATCTCCTCCACTTTGAAAACATTTCCTTCTGTAATGAAATATATTATTGTTTTTATTAACTACTTCTCTTTTGAGGAGCAAGGAGAGGGAAGAATTACATTTCGTGTTTCTCTTCTCTCTCTACAATGTAGGACAGTGATCGCAACTTCTACTGAAGTGTGGATGGCTGTTGGCTCGCTAGAAGCTCCTCCACCCTTTGACAGGTCTTGGTCTTGGTTTTGGTCCTGCTGGGGGTCCACAGCCCCCTCCTCACCTGGCAAACCAGGTGGGGGGGACGGTTTAGTCACCGACTATCCAACCATGGAGCGGGTAGCACGGGATTACATGGTACCCGTGGCGGGGGGGGGACACCCATCGAACTGACCTGAAATACAAATGTCAGCCAACACCACCTGTTTTTTATAGCATGGAGGAAGTTTAAACTGAACATAAATGAACAACAACATATAAGAGGTACTATTCACAAGTATAGGAGTAGAATTAGGCCATTCGGCCCATCGAGTCTACTCTGCCATTCAATCATGCCTCATCTCTGCCTCCTAACCCCATTCTCCTGCCTTCTCCCCATAACCCTTGACACCTGTCCTAATCAAGAATTTGTCTATCTCTGCCTTAAAAATATCCACTGGCTTGGCCTCCACAGCCTCTGTGGCAATGAGTTCCACAGATTCACCACCCTCAGACTAAAGAAGTTCCTCCTCATCTCCTTCCTAAAATGAATGTGAGAGGCCCTTTAATTCCTGGTCCTAGACTCTCCCACCAGTGGAAACACCCTCTCCACACCCACTCTATCCATGCCTTTCATTATTCTGTATAGAGGGGTAAGATTTAAAATGGAGCATGGTTTATGAAGATAGACACAAAATGCTGGAGTAACGGGACAGGCAGCATCTCTGGAGAGAAGGAATGGGTGACGTTTTGGGTCGAGACCCTTCTTCACACCCCGAAACATCACCCATTCCTTCTCTCCAGGGATGCTGCCCGTCCCGCTGAGTTACTCCAGCATTTCCATAAGATCATAAGTGGTAAGAGCAGAATTAGGCCATTCGGCCCATCAAGTCTACGCCATTCAATCATGGCTGATCTATCTCTTGTCTATCTTCGGTTTAAACCGGCATCTGCAGTTCCTTCCTACCTCTACTGTCCTGGGCCTCCTCCATGGCCAGAGTGAGCACCACCGAAAATTGGAGGAGCAGCTCCTCATATTACGCTTGGGCAGTCTGCACCCTAGCGGCATAAACATTGACTTCTCCAATTTCCGGTAGCCCTTGCTGTCTCGTCCCCTTCTCAGCTCTCCCTCAGCCCTCTGGCTCCCCCTTGTCTTTTTCCCTTTCTTCTCCCCCCACCCTAGATCAGTCCGAAGAAGGGTTTCGGCCCGAAACGTTGCCTATTTCCTTCGCTCCATAGATGCTGCTGCACCCGCTGAGTTTCTCCAGCATTTTTGTCTACCTTCGATTTTCCAGCATCTGCAGTTCCTTCTTAAACAAGATTTAATGAGATTGATACACAGGTAATGACAACGCAAGATAGATGCTGGAGAAACTCAGCGGGTGCAGCAGCATCTATGGAGCGAAGGAGATAGGCAACGTTTCGGGTCGAGACCCTTCTTCAGACTATCAACCGGAATTGTCACACATTCCTTCTCCCCAGAGATGCTGTCTGTCCCCTCTGAGTTACTCCAGCACTTTGGATCGACTGGGCTTATATTCACTGGAATTCACTGGAAGGATGAGAGGATATCTTACAGAAACATATAAAATTCTTAAGGAATTGGACAGGCTAGATGCAGGAAAAATCTTCCCCAAAGTTGGGGGGAGTCCAGAACCAGGGGTCACACAGTTTAATAAAAAAAGGGGTTGGCCATTTAGGACTGAGATGAGGAAAAACGTTTTCACCCAGAGACAATAGACAATAGACAATAGGTGCAGGAGTAGGCCATTCGGTCCTTCGAGCCAGCACCGCCATTCAATGTGATCATGGCTGACCATCCCCAATCAGTACCCCGTTCCTGCCTTCTCCCCAGATCCCCCAACTCCGCTATTTTTAAGAGCCCTATCTAGCTCTCTCTTGAAAGCATCCAGAGAACCTGCCTCCACAGACTCCACAGACAGAATTCCACAGACTCACCACTCTCTGTGTGAAAAAGTGTTTCCTCATCTCGGTTTGTTAAGGAGCTTGTTTAAGTGGCGGAGGTACGGAACTCTGTTCCCGATGTTGGGGGAGTCGAGAACCAGGGGCCACAGTTTAAGAATAAGGAGTAAGCCATTTAGAACGGAGACGAGGAAACACTTTTTCTCACACAGAGAGTTGTGAGTCTGTGGAATTCTCTGCCTCAGAAGGCGGTGGAGGCCGGTTCTCTGGATGCTTTCAAGAGAGAGCTAGATAGGGCTCTTAAGGATAGTGGAGTCAGGGGATATGGGGAGAAGGCAGGAACGGGGTACTGATTGGGGATGATCACCCATGATCACATTGAATGAGCAGTGCTGGCTCGAAGGGCCGAATGGCCTCCTCCTGCACCCATTGTGTATTGTCTATGTCTCAGTCCATTGATGGAGCCCTGTTTGAAGTGGTCGGTGGTAAAGACCTCTCATGTCGAAGTGCTAGAGGAACTCAGCAGGTCAGGCAGCATCTGTGGAGGGAATGCACAGGGTGTGAGATGGGTGGAAGGGGATGGGGGGGGGAGACAGGTTGGATAACTCCTGCACCTATTGTCTATTGTCTATTGACTTGCGCTGCAGGAGACGGGGCCTGAGTGAATGGCACTTGTCCTGTGATGATAAATGAGCCTCTCTCTGCCACCCCCCCCCTCCTCCGCCGGCCCCAGTCCTCTGTCACTCAGGTGAGGATCATTAATCTTTATCGAGGAGGCAGGCAGCTGCCGCGATGCCAAGTGTCTGCGAGCATTTGCCCGCAAGACGAGAGATTCATACTGTCACACACACACACACACACACACATTACCATAATATATTGGGCTGCTCCAGAGGAGAGCGGGAGAGAGAGAGATGGAGAGTGTGGGGGGCTAGATGTAATTAGACAGATGGAGAGTGGCGCTGGGTTGGCAACTTGCAGACCCCCGCAGTGTGTGGCGAAGAGTCCAACACGCTACAGACCAATCGCAGAGCCTGCGCTTCAATTACAAAGTAATAAGAGGCACATTCATCATTCAATTAGGCACCTGTCAGGATCCACAAAAGGGAAAGAAAACGTCTAACCTGAGACCGGGGGGGGGGGGGGGGGGGGGGGGGGGGGGGGGGGGGGGGGGGGGGGCAGGCAGGCAAGTTAATGAACAAGGGGCAATTAATTCTGGTCATCCGACGGATAAGTGTCAGAAGGAAAGGAAATCCAAGAAAAAATAAAACAAAAAAAACGAAAAAAGAGGGAAAACAAAAAAACGAAGAAAAGGGCAAAGAATAAGGGAAGACCGATAAAGGAAAGACGGAAGAAAGGAAACGGAAAAAAGAAGAGGGAAAAAGAGAGGAAAAAGAGAGGAAAAAGAGAGGAAAAAGAGAGGAAAAAGAGGGAAAACAGATATACAAAAAGGCAAACCAAGAGGAAATACACGAGGAAAAAAGAAAACACTCCCCCCCTCTCATCCACTCTCCCCTCTCCCCCCCTCTCTCTCTCCCCTCTCCCCCCCTCTCTCCTTCCCTCCTCCATCTTCCCTCTCCCCCTCCCTCTCCCCTTCCCTCCCTCCCCAGGCATAAAACTACAAGCCTATTATTGTCACGTGTACCTATGTACAGCGAACAGCTTTGAGCCACTTGCTATCCAATGAGATCAGATAATACTGCACATAGTTTAGTTTAGAGATACAGTGCGGAAACAGGCCCTTCGGCCCACCGAGTCCGTGCCGACCAGCGATCCCCGCACACTGACACTATCCTAAACCCACTAGGGACAATTTTTCCATTTGTATCAAGCCAGTAAACCTGTACGTCTTTGGAGTGTGGAAAGAAACCGGAGCACCCGGAGAAAAGCCACGCAGGTCACGTGGAGAACGTGCAAACTCCGTACAGACAGCGCCCGTAGTCGGGATCGAACCTGGGTCTCTGGCGCTGTGAGGCAGCAACTCTACCGCTGCGCCACCCTAAATACAATCAAATGAAACTTGATTGTATGTGTCAATCGTGGGCAGGTGGGACCAGTGTAGCTGGGACATGTTGGCCAGTGTGGGCAAGTTGGGCTGAAGGGCCTGTTTCCACACTGTATCACTCTGTTGTATCCAATCACATCAGATAACACTCCACATAAACACAATCAGGTCAAACTCCAGTCCAATAGGTAGAACAAAGGGGAAGATACAGAGTGCAGAATATAGTTCTCAGCATTGTAGCGCATCAGTTAATAGACAATAGACAATAGGTGCAGGAGTAGGCCATTCGGCCCTTCGAGCCAGCACCGCCATTCAATGTGATCATGGCTGATCATCCCCAATCAGTACCCCGTTCCTGCCTTCTCCCCATATCCCCTGACTCCGCTATCTTTAAGAGCCCTATCTAGCTCTCTCTTGAAAGTATCCAGAGAACCGGCCTCCACCGCCCTCTGAGGCAGAGAATTCCACAGACTCACAACTCTCTGGGTGAAAAAGTGTTTCCTCGTCTCCGTTCTAAATGGCTTACCCCTTATTCTTAAACTGTGTGTGGCCCCTGGTTCTGGACTCCCCCAACATCGGGAACATGTTTCCTGCCTCTAGCGTGTCCAAGCCCTTAACAATCTTACATGTTTCAATAAGATAACCTCTCATCCTTCTAAACTCCAGAGTGTACAAGCCCAGCCGCTCCATTCTCTCAGCATATGACAGTCCCACCATCCCGGGAATTAACCTTGTGAATTGCCTCAATAGCAAGAATGTCCTTCCTCGGACAAATGCCAAGTCTGAAGAATCTATGGAGCGAAGGAAATAGGCAACATTTCGGGCCGAAACCCTTCCGGGTTTCGGCCCGAAACGTTGCCTATTTCCATCAGGGTTTCAGGCTGAAACGTTGCCTATTTCCTTCGCTCCATAGATGCTGCTGCACCCGCTGAGTTTCTCCAGCACTTTCGATTTTCCAGCATCTGCAGTTCCGTCTTAAACACAAAGTCCATTGACCGCAATGGGGGTGGGGATGAATGGGTCAGCGCGCCCGTGGATTGGCAGGGTGACAGGAAAGCCTTTAAGGTAACGTTCCCCTTCCCCAGGTGGGTAGAATGTGCTTGCTGGCCCCTCTGCTGGGATTGAACCTGAGCAGCCGGCATCAGAGGGAGGTGGAGGGGGGAGGAACAGCATCGACGGGCGGTGCAGAGGAAGGGCAGAGAGCACCAGGAGAGGCGGGGAGGGGAGGGGGATAAATTATTGAGGAGCAGCGGGCTGACTCCCGGCAGCAGGGCCCTCATTAATATCATCCTGAAGGTTCATTAAGTGCGGTGATGGAGGGAGTCTCTCCTCGTGAGCTGTCACTGGGGCCGGCCTGTGCGAGAACCCTCGGCTCCAGCGGCAGAAACGTGGGGGCATTCTACACCCTGCCAGCTGTTGGCCCACACGACAGATATCTCCACCCCCCACCCCCATCCCCATCCCCCCCTCCCCACACACACACTATGACAGGATAGCCCCATGAATCATATATTAAGATAAATGATCATCGCTCTGGCTTTACCACTGTTTAATGAGAGTCATAAATTAAAAAGGATTTTATATATATATATATATATATATATATATATGCGTATATATACAAATAGTATTTTGCAACACTGCCTGTTATTTAAACAAAGCACCGTCATTTAAAATCCAAAACCCTGCAGGACAAGGGAAGCGCATGTTATCTGTCGAGAGCCAAGAGTGTGCAATTAACTTTGGACATAGGGGAATGTAGAGGACAGTACAGGAGCAGGCCCTTCGGCCCACAATGTGGATGCCGGCTTATCGGCCTGCAGGTAATCCACATCAAGAGTGTTTTACTGTCATGTGTCCCAGATAGGACAATGACTTTCTTACGTGCCACAGCACAACACGATATGTAAACATAGTCTTCTCTCCGGAGATGCTGCCTGTCCCGCTGAGTTACTCCAGCATTTTGTGTCTTCCTTCGATTTAAACCGGCGTCTGCAGTTCCTTCCTGCGCACGTAAACACGGTACTCGGCGAACAATATAATAGACGAGAGAAAAAAAGTTCAGTGTGTGTATATGTACATGTACACACATATACACACACGCAGACACACACGCACACATACATGCACACGCACACAGACACACACGCACACGCACGCACACACACATACAAGCACACACACACGCGCGCACGCACACGCACACACGAGCATAAACATACACACACACGCACACGTACACACACACGCACACACACAGACATCTCATTGGGATCTCATTGAAACATACAAGATTGTTAAGGGTTTGGACACGCTAGAGGCAGGAAACATGTTCCAGATGATGGGGGAGTCCAGAACCAGGGGCCACAGTTTAAGAATAAGGAGTAAGCCATTTAGAACAGAGACGAGGAAACACTTTTTCTCACAGAGAGTGGTGAGTCTGTGGAATTCTCTGCCTCAGAGGGCGGTGGAGGCCGATTCTCTGGATACTTTCAAGAGAGAGCTAGATTGGGCTCTTAAAGATAGCGGAGTCAGGGGATATGGGGAGAAGGCAGGAACGGGGTACTGATTCGGGATGATCAGCCATGATCACATTGAATGGCTCGAAGGGCCGAATGGCCTCCTCCCATCAAGTATTCTGCCATTCAATTATGCTTGATCTATGTCTCCCTCCTAATCCCATTCTCCTGCCCTCCTCATAACCAGTGACACCCGTACTGATCAAGCATCTATCTATCTATCTATCTCTGCCTGAAATATATCCATTGACTTGGCTTCCACAGATGAATTCCACAGATTCACCACCCCCTGACTAATCTTGCACTAAACGTTATTGGCTTGAAGTAAAAAGGCACTGCAAATGGTTGTTTGTCTAAACTTGACAACTTCCTGTTTGCGCTATATTGATTTAAAATAAAGCGCTACCACTTACGGCTGTGATTTTTGCCCATCTTACTCAGTCCCCCTCCGCTCATCAGGTGCAGAGGATTCTTCCCATCAATAAAAAATAAAAGTG